>NC_064855.1:82444431-82535830 GCF_024139225.1 Suncus etruscus
CCAAAGCTGAGAATGAAGAGATAGCAAAGTGGTAGGGCGTTTGCCTTGTATGCATCTGACCCAAATGGACCTGGGTTAGATCCCCAGAATCTCATATGTTTTCCAAAGTTGGGAGCAATTTTTGAGCACATAGTGAGGGGTAACACCTGACAGTCACCAGGTGTGTCCCAAAAACAAACAAACAAACAAAAAATAAGCAAATCTATATCATAAGTTTAACAGTACTATACCTCCAATCTTATCCAACCCTGATCAAATTCTTATAGTATCCCTTAAGAAACCCTTGGACTATCTATTCAAAATATCAAAAAGCACATGTAAACTACCCCTTAACCTACACTAAACTAAAAAATAACTTTATATTAATTTTACCCAAGCCTCAACCTAAAATGACATATTATTCTCAGTTTAACATTTGTTTATTTGTAAATCACTTAGTTCTCCAAGGAAGCATAACATAATAAAATTTTTTTTAATATTTTGAAAAGGGGTGGGGGGAGAAAAATTTTTTTTTAATATTTTATATCATTCCACTTAAATGTAAAAATAATCCATAAAATGCAAACAAAGTAAAAAGAATAGACATAAAATTATTTATAACTAAAATATCAAAAATTAATTTAATTTTAGTTTGCATTTTGTTATAAATATTATCTTATTTATAACTATTAATGTCTTAGAATTGTATAGAAAAATTTATGTTACAATATGGCATCTATAACAAAATTTTAGTAGTTCCTTGACATTGTTGGCTGTAACTTCTCAAATAAATAGATAATATAATGAGTGGCTAAGGGCACAGACTCAGTACAGACTATTTAAAATCATAAACTGGGGAGAAAAATGAATAGACATTTCTATGAGGAAGACCAACAGATGGCCAATAAGCACATGAAATCATGTTCACAATCACTCATCATTAGGGAAATCCAAATCAAGACAACAATGTGGTACCATCTTACACCAGTGAGAATGGCACATATCAAAAATAATGAGACCAGTAAAAAAGGAACTCTCATTTTCTGTTGGTGGGAATGCTGCCTGGTCCAATCCCTATGGAAAACAATATGGAGGGTTCTTAGTAATCTCAAAATTGAGCAGCCATAGGACCGAGTAATCCTGCTCTTGGGTATCTATCCCAGGATAGAAAGATATTCATTCAAAAGTATGTATATGAACCACTATTAAATGTAGTACTTAGTATAATAGCCAAAACTTGGAATCAACTTATGTTGTGGATGGCTTCTGTCCAGCAGCATTAGCCAAATTTCAATAATTTTTTTTAGGGAGTGAGTAAAACATGAAGCGACGTATGAAAAAATATGAAGAAATGAGACCACACAATGAATGTATAAGGAAACACATTCTGAAAAATGTTCCAAATTAAATCTCAATGTTAGGTGTATTTAAAGAGATAACGACAGTCATAGGCATGAAAGGAATTTCTGCATTGACAACAAGGAGGAGCTTTAGAAAAACAGAAACATTAGGAGCAGGTCTGTTGGATATACATAACAATCTAACTAACTGGCTAGGCAGCTCAAATGAAAAGGATCTATTTGATAAATCCTGAGTTAGAAGGAAGAGAGTTAGCATATCAAAAAGTAGAAACTGCTTAACTGATATTTGAGAGCAAAACCAGTCTGATAGGTATTTCAGATTAACAGGGAAAATTGCTTTTGAATAAAAGAGAGCCAAATCACCGAAATGTAAGTTTTGCACATTTGTACAGAAGTTTCAATGACCAGAGCTAAGTTTCTGACCAGGCTTTTTGATGTAAAATAGGTCTGATAGAGAGAAGAAAATCATCTTGGTACTGAAAATTTTCTGGACAAAAGAAATTTTTTTTTTTAATTTTTTTTTTATTTAAACACCTTGATTACATACATGATTGTGTTTGGGTTTCAGTCATAAAAGGAACACCACCCATCACCAGTGCAACATTCCCATCACCCAAGTCCCAAATCACCCTCCTCCCCACCCAACCCCCGCCTGTACCCTAAACAGGCTCTACATTTCCCTCATACATTCTCAATATTAGGACAGTTCAAAATGTAGTTATTTCTCTAACTAAACTCATCAATCTGACAAAAGAAATTTTTAAGGACATAATTTGGCTTGTAAGTATACAAGAAAAAATAATATTTAGGCTAAATAATATGAAAGGAATATAATGTCAGTACCATGACATGAATTTCAGAAATATCTCTTTGGAAGTCCTTAACTCTCCATACAGCTTCCTCAGCGGACCTTTTGATGGAATTCCATGGGATTATCAAGTTATCCACACCAGGAAAATTTTGAATGTTCATCTGCCAGGCCTACTGAATCACCTCTGTAAATGGAGATATAGAAATTGTTATCAATGGCATAAACAAAAACCTAGATGCCCAACAACAGATGAGTGGATCATGAAGCTGTGGTACATATACATAATGGAATACTACATAGCAGTAAGAAATGATACATGTCTCATCCTTATTAGAAGTTGCAATTACCACTCTTGCTGTCTCATTCTATGCAGCTCTTTTTCTCACACACACCCCTCAACATAGACTGTTGCATGCTACTTAATTCAGCTCTGGAAGGACCACCATCTCGAAGACACTACCTGATCTTTTATTGATGCAAATCATTTATAAGAATCAACACCACAGTGGAGGACAAAAATATGCCCTGGATCTCATCCCCAACCCAAGACTATCTCAAAAGACTTAATTAAGGTATATTTATTTTCTTCTTATGTTTCTTTATCTGTATTTTCTTTGTATGTTTCTTTGTATGTTATTAGGAATAATGAATATTCCTTAATATTTATTCCTACCTCTTAGTGTGTTTATCTACAAATATAAATATAATGTCATCCCTTCCCCCTACCTTTTGTTTTGCTTGTTTTGGTCTGCTTGCTTAAGAAGTCTTGCATGGGGTAAAAGCTTAGTTCAAACTGAGCAAAGAAATTATTTAACCTGTCATTTTTACCCCCCCAATGTACCAATATTTCCTTTTGCATAGGCACACTAAAATGTGGAAATCTTATATATAGAAACAAGCTTCTATCTACTAGGGATAAGAACCTATAAAGTTTAATACAGAAGCACCTCTCACCCTGAACATTTGTCATGGGGACTCAGCTTATGTTCATGAATTGGATATCGACTATCCAACCCCAAAACTCAAATTCCAACCTTAGAACTGACAAAGTTCTCAACAACAGCATTAGGATTCAAACTCTGCCTGGGGGAGTCCCTACTACTGTTCTGGCACCAACTTGTGCCAGGCTAGGTACATACAACATCCTGATGGCAAGAAAACAGCAACAATTTGATCTCAGGGCAGGTTGCCCTACCTCATCACCTAATGGTGAGATAAAATCAGAAGACACTATATCCCTTGATCTGTGAAAAAAACAAGATCATTAAATACAGAAGTCTTACTACAACAATCATAAAGAAAAACTCTATCTTAGACTTTGTCCTAAGATCTATGTAAAAACCAAGATCTCTAATTACAAAGGACTAAATTGACAACAACTGAGCAGAACATTTTCTGACACCATTAAAAAATAGGGGCTGGAGAGACAGCATGAAGGTAAGGTGTTTGCCTTGCCTGCAGAAGGACGGTGGTTTGAATCCCAGCATCCCAGATGCTCCCCAAGCCTGCCAGGAGCGATTTCTGAGCATAGAGCCAGGAAGAAGCCCTGAGCATGGCTGGGTGTGACCCCCCCAAGAACAAACAAACAAACAAAAAAGAAATACCATGGAGTTTGACAATGAACATATCCGGAGCCAGTAATTGATCTCATGACAGAATACTTCAACAGTGGCGACACCCAGTATCACTTAGGCCAAGAAAATTTCCTTTCTACTTTCCATTATGCTTACTATGCCTATTCAAAAAAATAAAAACTAAAAAAAATTAGAAAAACAAAAAACAACTCTTGCTACATCTACCTGCCCCATCCACCCATTTTTTTTCTTCCTTTTTTATTTTTTAAATGTATATTTGTAGCTTCAAGAGAGTGGCTCCTGCTGCTTTCTATTTTTTAACAGAACCATAGAACATGAATGTATTTCTGCATCATATTTCTATGTTCTTCTTCAAATTTAGAAAAATAATGGATGGAATGAGGGGCAAATCAGTTTCATGAGCATTGAGTGGAAATAAAAAATGTTCAGACATAAATACCCAACACAAATTCAATAACAATAGGATCAAGAAACCCAAACTACAGCATGCTATACAAAAAAAGGACCTGCTACACTAGCAGTCCAGTAGGCAAAGAGCAGTCCAGTAGGCAAAGATTGGAGGTGTGGGATGCATGCTGGGAACAGGGGAAGAGGGAAGTCAACACTGGTAATGAAAATTGCCCTTTTTCATTGTCACTATGTACCTTAAAAATTAGAAAAAAATAGCTTAAACTTAGTAAATTTGAATCATAATATCTACAATTTTTGGAACCAATAACCTAGATATGCTCAGAGAATCTATTTTATGTTGCTTGGATAAATACAATGGTATAACAATCACCTTTACAGAATAATCACATATATTTTTAAGTATTGATAGCTACTATAAAAAATTTGAACTTTTTAGTTCTACAAAATTTTACATGAACCTATTATACAGTGTATATTTGCAAAAGAAAATAAAATTAACAGTAAGAAAGCCTTCCATAAAATTTAGTATCGAAAGGTACAACTAATAAAAAGAATCATACATAGCATAAGCTAATATTAAATTCAAATATTCATCTACTTAATTCAGATATTAATATAAAAATAATTTTATTTTCCATTTGCAACATAGGTATTAATAAAATATTCTCCAAGTCTAGGATTTACACAGGTGGTGACTCCAAAATGTGTCTGTGTGCTAATTAATATTCAGAGGGACTATCACGATTATTGTCACTTATTTAATGGTTCATTGAATTTAGTGCCTGTATAGCTATCCAGTTTACAATTCCATGAGAATAAATATAATAAATTCTAGTAGTAAAAAGTAGAACATGCACAAATTATGAATGACCAGCTGTGTACTTTGCATGTATTCATATATTTCTATCAGCTAACTTTTAATTTGTATTTTTGCCTTACATTTCTATTATAGTTAAATATAAATGTAAGTATAAATATATAAAATATTAATGGGTGGATTGAAACACCTATTATTTTTAAATTTCAACTTGTAGTTAGTATAGCTGAGGTTCCCCTCATATACTTTTATCCTCTTTTAATGTTTAAAAAAAAGATAAATATTGTTTAATGTGTGTTCTAGAAAAAACTCAAAGGCTAAAATACCAGTGCCTCAATTCTACTACTCAATGCTGGGTGATGTGAAATCATATGCAACTACAGACTCAAAAATGCCAGTAGCAAGTATTTGAGCCAGTACTAAAGAACAACCTGTATTATTCCAATGTGTAAAATTTGAAGCCAATAGATTGTACTTGTGACTAACAATTACCTTACCAAATATATCTACCCACTACTCTAGAGTCCTGAGTGCTAGCATATGGTGTATGATTATGAATGGGCTGCTCACACCATTGGAGTGAATTGGTAATGGAATAAATATGACAGTGAAAGGCTCGGTAGTCCAGATTCTGCTCCAAAGCGGAGAAATGAAGAGACAGTTACTCAGGCAAAAGCTCAAGTGGGGTTCTTTATTCTGGCCAGCCAGGGTTTATTGCTCATTCAGAACTGAACAGAGGCAAAGGACCCCATGGCATTCTACGTTCCTTCTTATAAACCATAAGAAGGGGGAGGTGGAAGGAAGGGGCTGTGACGAATTTAAGGGCGGGACACCCACCAAGGTAATACGAGTTATTGGTGGGAGCAAGATAGTGATGATTTCCTTAAGGGTGAGACATCTGCCAAGGTTGGTGGGGGCAGGGTAGTGATGGCTTCCCTTTTCAATCTCGATTTCTTGTAGTGAGGCTTCTAATCCTAGAAGTCAGTGTGATCAGGGGCCTCCATCTCCTGATATTCCTGGTCAGTTTACCTGCGTGAGCTAATTCTTGTTATTGACTTCCCCAACCTGAGCTCGAATGAATGTAGTGAGGCGATTGATTATGTATGGCCCAATGGCTACCAGAAATAAGAGGCCCAAAAGGGGCCCCACTAGGGGTATTAGATAGGAAAGAATCCCACCCTATAAAGGCCATAAGGGACCATCTAATAGCTCCTTTCTTCTTTTGGCCAGCTTCTCTTGATAGTGTCTGATTCTGTCCCACATTATTCCCGATTTGTTAGTATAAAAACATTTTTCTTGCAATGCCCTCCTTTCTCTGCCAAGATTAAATATAACCCTCGCCTGTTTTGTAATACCACTTCAGATATGGAGTCGAGCTGGTCCTGCAGATCAGTAATATATTTATATGCCATCTCCACATCTGAAATTAGCTGTTGTGAGAGTCTCATACCTGTCTATTGATATTGCTAGCCCTGCTCCCCCAGTCGCCAATCCACCTGCTACTCCTGAGCCCTACCAGTAAGGGCAGGAACACCACACTCACCGAGACTGATGAGTGCCGCCTAAGAGATCTATGCTAGGCAGAAAGATGGGCTCTGTCCCCAGAATGATGTCAATGTTGGGAAGTACTAATGCTGGGGCACAAACTTCAGTCCAGTTTTGAGGTAAAAGATAATAAGCCAAATTTCCCCCACATATACATACCCGTCCTTGAGTAAGCACCCTGGGCTCAGGGGGGGGGGGGCAGGTAGGATTTCCGAGCACTGAGAGGCTCCTACCTGACCAAGGTTTACAGATTCGGTGCCATTATTTGAATAGCAAACAGAAGATTTAAAGCTAAAAAGGACTACCTTAAAGGGTTTGACATATGTACAACTAAAAGAAGCAAAGGTTAGATTCCTTAGTTGGACAGGAACAGCCAGAGGACAATTTTCCCCTGTCCTCATACAAAGCCAACAATCAGCACCAGTTCATCTGGGTGTACAGCCTGATCGAGTCCTTCCTCAGCAAGTGCCAGGAGGAGCATTGTCAGAGTCAGTGAATGCAGCAGGGCTGGAGTGTGCCTGCCGGACCTGAATCTAGAGGGGATTCTCAGTGCACTTCACTTTCCACTCATCATGGTTGAGTTCAGCAGGGGCAGGTTTTAGACAGGAGGCGTGAACCCAGGAAGCAATGCTGTCCACCTTAACAGCAGTCAGGGTGATCAGAAGGATGGCATAAGGCCCTTTCCATCTAGGCTCTAGTGTCTGCGAGTGGTGCCGTCTCACCAGGACCTGGTCTCCTAGCTTGAAGGGGTGAGGCACCATCAGTTCTTTGGGTTCATAGGCCTGTCTGAGTTTCTTCCAGATTTGGCTTTGTAGGGCAGAGATGGTGGACAGCTGAGCTGCTAGGGGAGTGGAAGGGGGAGAGAAAACATCATAAGGCTCAGAAGGCATTCAAACTGGGGGAGGATGTGAGTGCCATATGGTTGCTGCTGTAGGAAGACCAGGACTGTCTGCCTTTTGTTTAGGTACTATGAGCTGACTCAGCTGGATCTTCAGGGCTTTCTTCTTGTTCATGCTGTGAATTTCACCACTAAGATAAGGAGGTTTCTGCGTTCTTTTCTTTAATCCTGCAACTTAAAAGGGCTGTTGGGGTAGAGAGAAAACAATAAAGCCCTAAACTTCAGTTGCCTTTCCTGCACTGGGTTAGACAGAGATGAAGAAATTTCATCTTTAGTAATAATTTTCTTACTTTTAACATTACCAAGGGAAGCATAATTTTTCCTTCTTTCCTTATACTACCCATCTTTGTTAAATGTTAGGGTTGGTTTATTTTCATTACCTGCTTCAACCTCTGGGAAAAATAAGCATAATGTTATCTTTAATTGTTAACTTGGCTTATTAATTCCTGTGGCCTTTCTTTTCCCCTAATTTCCCTCATAGCTTTTTCTGATGACCATTTTGCTCCATGTTTTTTCTAGAGATTTCATCACCCTAGAAGTCATTAAAGGGAATGTGGTCAAAGATCAATTTTTTGTAGCTATTTCAGGATGGCAAGGGACTGCAGTCTCAGTCTCTAGATAGGGTGAAATTTCATATTTCCCTAAAGGAGCAGTTAACTGGTTCACTTTTTCAGTCTTAACACCTGAAAAGGGTCAGATCAATTAGACAGGGGAGTATTACTTAACCCAATCAGGCCTTGGAGCAGTAAATAGTACAACTTGAATGGCACAGCTGACCTTATTGTCTGTAATGATAACACAAATTAAACAACAGAAAACAAAGCAGTATAGCATTATCAATAAACACAGCTCTGAGTTACTTTAGCCAGACTAACGTTTGCATTTACAGTGTGTGATCTGGTTCAGTACAACTAGTAAGAACATTTTCACATAAGTTACTTCAAAGAAGTGGTTTTAAGTTAGGCCCACTAGAATTTTAATTAGCTACAAAATTAGTTTTTCTCTCCACCTATACCTTGTACCTTACCAGGTATTTGAATAACTTGGCATTTCCCTTGCACATATACAGCACTGTTGGAGAAATCTCCATCTGGGTCACCCCCATTACTTACAGAGCTTTTCTGAGGATAGGTTGTAGACACAGCAGGTTTATCACATCACACTCACTCAGGTTTGGCTGATGAGTTGGTCAGTTCAACATGAGGATCTTGTGGCTGGTGTGGGCATCTCACACTCTGTAGGAATTTTCAGAGGTGATTTGTCTGTTCCACTCCTCTTCAGGTTTGAAAGAGACTGACCTCGAATCCTCTTTCTTTTGAGATGGAGGGTGAGAGCAGGTCCCACAGGCTGTGGTCAGTTAGTGCTGCTCCAGAATATTCTATGAAATCTTCAATTTCCTTACTCAGGCCATTTATCTCGGTACCTTTCCAGTCTTTACAGCCAAACGCTTAAGGGTGCCTGCTTGTCACACCAACTCAATTCCAATTATTCCTCTGAAAGAGGAATTTTAGGATTTTCTGTCTGCATGGGGATCACTCATGCAGAGAGAAAAGCCATCTGCTTGTATCCTGTGCAAAGCAACATGATGCCTTGACATAAAATTTTACTGAAAGGTTCTAGGAAAAGAGAAAAGGCAAATATTAGTTAACCATATAGAAAATAGAATTTTACTTAGTTGTCTAGCCTTGGTTTGTAGGCAAAAGGCACCAGCAATTCACATTACACAAATAAATTCTGAATACCATGAAGAATGCTCACTACTTCTGGCAATAATTAACAATCGCCAATTTTTAAAACTTTTAAACTGAACCTCAATGATTTTACTAAATTATTGACTATTTTCCTTAAAACTAGGTTTTATCTTTTAGATGTTCATAAGATTTCTTATTACCCCGTTTTTACTCAATAAAATGAGAACACTATAACATGTTTTGAAATATTTAAACTCCTTTAAATGCAACACATTAACTAATTTAACCAAGGTTTAATCATCTAGTTTGATTCTCAGTCCCTTTTGCACATTCTTAAACTTTCTGCATTCAGCCACGACTGATCAGCATGGGAGCTTTGACCTGCTCCATTTCCGACCTGGGCCAGTTCGCCCCTCCTTAGGCAACCCCGCTCCCATGGGGGTCACCATATTGATGTCGTACTTAGTGTGGACACCCAATCGGCATAGCACACTGAAGCCCAGAACTCTTGGCTTCAAGCGATCCTCTGGCCTCAGCTTCCCGAGTAGCCAGAAATACAGGCATGCACCACCACTCCCGACAGTGCTTGGGACCATATACAATGCCAGTATTTGAACCACCTTTCTTTTGCATGCAAGGCAAATGCCCTACCTCCATGCCATTTCTCTGGCTCCTTTACTTTTTAACTTCTCCACTCATCCTCTGGGAGCGGTCTTGCTACTAAAAAAAAAAAAAAGCCACATGCCCCAACTCAGAACCAGCCTTTCCTTAAGGACCAGCTTTTCCAGTATTAGGGCCCTAGGAACAGAGCTTTAAATTGTCTGCTGCTAATTTGGAATTACTTTGCCAAATATTTTGCACCTAACGGGACCAAATTCTATTGATTCCCTTTTCTTTAGATATTCACAACCTAGTACCATCAAGATTTTCACATTAAAGCTACCTTAAGACCCACCATTAAGTTTGGTGAGATAAATTCGACATGGAATTGAGATACTTTCACAATAAAATGCATTCACAAAATTAAGAATATTGTTTAAAAAGGCCAACCACAATAATTTGC
Organism: Suncus etruscus; assembly: GCF_024139225.1. Lineage (NCBI taxonomy): Eukaryota > Metazoa > Chordata > Mammalia > Eulipotyphla > Soricidae > Suncus > Suncus etruscus. The sequence goes on from NC_064855.1 coordinate 82,454,603, forward strand.
AACATTTTTCACCCAATTGTTCATTCTAAGAAGCTTTTAAGTTAGAAATTTAAACACTCAAAGTTTTTTTTTACTCCCAGCCATTAACTAACTTTCTTAGCTCCAGTCCTTTCTTTGTTATGTAAAGGGCCCACTGGAATTACTCTGCCTACACCCACACACACCCCCCCAGCCAGATGAGTCTGGGAGACAATAGCTAGCCCATTCCTTGGGGGCTGGGTGAACTTTTTTTTTTAGATAGACTCCCATCTCTCCAGGCTTTGAAAAAAAAAAGCACCTTTTTTTCCCTCTTCAACCAAAAAGTGGCCAGTTAGCCTTGCTCCTCTCTCTAGTCACATGTCCATCTTTTTCTGGCCTTAACTAACGCATGGCAGGAAAGCTTGGTGGTTGCAAATTCTCCAGGGAAAATTTATCCCCGATGGCCATTGAGAAATTTGGGGTTTGCGATCTCTGACACCCTCTGCCATGTCCCTAGAATAACAAAACCAGCTTAACACACAATTTCTGACCTGAGGATTTGTGAGTCAGACTTAGAATTGCCATGAAGGTGGACAGACAAAGGAGGCAGTCAGAGAGGAATCAAAGGAACATTCAGAGGCACAACTGTAAAATTCACAGATTAATTCTCAACTGTATATACAAACAATAAATTCAAGACAGATAGCAATACCAATAACAACCAAGCTGGTTGAGCTCCACAAATCACAAGCAGACAACCTCTCCCAGTAGCCCGGGAACATCTTCACATTGCTTTTTATGACCTCCTGGGGTGCCTCCAGCCAGGGTCGCAACCTATAGCACCAGAGCCTGTCAGCTCACTACTACTCAGATTCCTCATCGAGTAGGGGACTCGAACCCTCAGTAACAAAATCTGCTACTACTCAGATTCCACATTGAGTCAGTGAGCACTCTTGATTCCACCCAGAGTCCATGTCGAGTGGATACTCTCAAGCCCTCAATCACACAACCATTTCCCTATTTCTATTTCCAACACACATCAAATTACAACCAAACACTGCTTAGAACCCACCGAGTAGTCTGTTCACCACCCCGCTCTGGACAGATCAAGGACTCCTGGCTGGCTCACCAATGAAAGGCTTAGTAGTCAATATTGTGCTCTGACGCGGAGAAATGAAGAGACAGTTACTCAGGCAAAAGCTCAAGTGGGATTCTTTATTCTGGCCGGCCAGGGTTCATTGCTCGTTCAGAACCAAACAGAGGGAAAGGACACCATGGCATTCTATATTCCTTCTTATATACCATAGGAAGGGGGAGGGGGAAGGAAGGGGCAGTGACGACTTTAAGGGTGGAATATCCACCAAGGTAATACAAGTTATTGGTGGGAGCGGGGTAGTGATGACTTTCTTAATGGCGGGACATCTGCCAAGGTTGGTGGGGGCGGGGTATTGATGACTTCCCTTTTCAACAGCTGTCTTCTTTAATAAAAGATTTCTTGGGGCCGGGCGGTGGCGCTAAAGGTAAGGTGCCTGCCTTGCCTGCGCTAGCCTCGGACGGACCGCAGTTCGATTCCCCCGGCGTCCCATATGGTCCCCCAAGCCAAGAGCGACTTCTGAGCGCATAGCCAGGAGTAACCCCTGAGCATTACCGGGTGTGGCCCAAAAACCAAAAAAAAAAAAAAAAAAAGAAAAGATTTCTTTCTGTGTGCACCTTCATGTTAAAAGGTTTTCCCGCTCTCTCTATCCAAAGAGATATTTAGTAAAACTTATTTATGGTTCTTCTGCCATCCAACGTTAATAAAACATAAATAAATTGCTTTATTTAGATTTCAATTATATCTAAATCCAAAGATATAGAATTAACATTGAACTTGTAACTAATATAAAAGACTTAAAACTGACAAAGTACTTGGGAAAAGAAGGTGCAAGCATCACAACCCCTGATTTTACTCTATAGAGCTAGAAAACTCTAAATGGTTTTATAGTAGCAAACTTAAATCATACAAACAAGCTTAGAGAATAGAACTGAGATCCCAGAAATAAACTTTCAAATGTCTGTATGTAGGAGTTGAGAGCATATGAAGGAAGAAACTGACCTCAACATTGTGAGAATTGGAAATTCTTATAAAAAAGTATTAAATGGATTCCCTATTTCTCTTCATGCACAAAATTTAACTGAGTGGGTAAAAGACATGGAAATTAGCCCCAAATCCATAAAATCTATTGAAGAAAACAAGCAAAATACTGCATGACATTTTAGCAATACATTCAATAATTCAAATCAATTGGCTAAGAAAACAAAAAAAAGAGAAAACATAAACAAATGAGACTACTTTAAATTAAAAAATCATTTACTTGGTAATAGAAGCTATAATAAAACAACAAAACATACTGTACTCTATGGAATATAATATTTGCATATTATATTAAGTATGTGATAATACCTTGAAAAACTCAATAGCAGAGTTCCATCAAGATATGGAAAAACACTAAGATGACACTTCTCCAAACAATTTGTCAGTGGGCACATGAAAAATTATATAACTTCAATTGTTATCAGAAAAATTAAAATAAAACAGACAGGTAACAAATAGTGTATGTTCAAAAGCACAGGTCAAACAAAGCATGTATTATTGCATTTTTAGAGAAATAAGAACCCTCCTTTATTGTTGTTGCAAATGTATATTTATCAAAACTTTGTGGAAACAGTATAAAGTTGTATCAAAAATGTAAAAGTAGAGGTAAAAGATATGGTTCAAGTAGTAGAAAGCATATCATATATGTTTGAGGCCTTGAATATGATGCCTAGCACCTATTGCTCCCCTAAGTTCTGCCCATTGTAGTTATTATTACTCCTAAGTCTTTTTTTTTTAATAAATAAGCATTTTTTTAAATTTATTTAAACACCTTAATTACATACATGATTGTGTTTGGGTTTCAGTCATGTAAAGAACACCACCCATCACCAGTGCAACATTCCCATCACCAATGTCCCAAGTCTCCCTTCGCCCCACCCGACCCCCGCCTGTACTCTAGACAGGCTCTCCATTTTCCTCATACATTCTCATTATTAGGACAGTTCAAAATGTAGTTATTTCCCTAACTAAACTCATCACTCTTTGTGGTGAGCTTCCTGAGGTGAGCTGGAACTTCCAGCTCTTTTCTCTTTTGTGTCTGAAAATTATTATTACAAGGGTGTCTTTCATTTTTCTTAAAACCCATAGATGAGTGAGACCATTCTGCGTTTTTCTCTCTCTCTCTGACTTATTTCACTCAGCATAATAGATTCCATGTACATCCATGTATAGGAAAATTTCATGACTTCATCTCTCCTGACAGCTGCATAATATTCCATTGTGTATATGTACCACAGTAGACTTAATCACTGCTGGTTGTAGAATCAAATAATTTTAAACATTTTATAGGTTGGACTACAATATAATAATTCTGTTTCTAGTAACTTGCTGAAATATATACAAGAAACTAATACAAATACTGATCTTAAAACCTTTGTTCATTATGATGTTACTTACAATATGTTTGAAAAAAATAAGTACTCAGTTACATATAAATTAATAATAAAAACATGGTTTAAATGGAGAGTGGGGACTGGAGAGATAGCATGAAGATAAAGTGTTTGCCTTGCATGCAGAAAGTCAGTGGTTTGGATCCTGCCATCCCATATGGTCCCCAAGCCTGCCAGGAACAATTTCTGAGTGTAGAACCAGGAGTAACCCCTGAGCACTGCCGGGTGTGACCCCCAAAAAACCAAAAAGTAATAATAAAGGAGAGTGGAGAATGGAATTATACTTAGAGATCAAAAATGATGAAATCTTTTTTTTTAAATATAGGTATAACTGGAAGGTGTTGTACTATGTACTAAGTCAGAAAGAGCAAGGTATATATGAGATAATCTCTAGAGAGAAAATTGACAAAAGGGACAAAGAAAAGAGGCAAGGTAAAAGCTTTTTGATCTCTAGAAAGAAAAGACAATATCCAGTGGAAAGAAGCTCTTAGATTCTAAGAAAAATATACTGAAATTTTCCAACCAACAGTAGAGGGGGTATATTAACATTCTAATAGTGAGCATAATGTGATACCATTTAAGCAATTCTTTAACAAAGTTACCATTATGAAATTTAATTATAAAATTATAAAATAGCAACTACTATCAAAAGAATATAGAAAAGAATGATAATTCTTTCTTTGAATGGAGTTCTTAAATAATTCATCTTTGTTTATTAGAGATTGTTTAGCATCGTGTTTCTTTAAATAATATCTTCATTTGTAAGCATCACCATGCTTACAAACATGTTCATTGTTAAGATGTCAATCATAGAGAACAGAGTGATGCCTCAATGGTAGGACATTTGCCTTGCACACAACTGACCTAGGGAGGATCACTGTTCAATCTCCCAGTGTCCATTATGTTCCCCCAAGCCAGGAGTGATTTTTGAGTGCATAGCTAAAAGTAACCCCTGAACTTCACCGGGTATGGCAAAAAAATGTTTCAGTCATAAAAAATAACACACCCCCTTCACCTGTCTTACTTTCCCACCACCAATATTCCAATTTCCCTCCTCCCTCACCCCCTTGCCTGTATTCAAGATACATATTCTATTTTATCACTAGCTACCATTGTCATAATAGTTGTTAGTGTAGTTATTTCTCTAACCACTATTTGTGGTAAGCTACATATCATAGGCTTGTCATTTTGGTCCTCATTTCTATTGTATCTGGGTATTATTACCTTAATGTGTATTTTTCTTAAATCCCACAGATGAGTGAGACTATTTTGTATATATCTCTTTATGTCTAATTTACTTCATTCAGCATAATAGTCTCCATGTCCATCCATGTACAGTCAAATTTCTGTTTTGATTTTTCTTAAATAATGTCTAGTATTTCATTGTGTATATGCATCACAATTTCTTTAGCCACTCCTTTATTTTCAGGCACCTGGGTTGTTTCTAGATTCTGGCTATAATAAATAGAACTGCAATGAAATAGGCATGCAGAGGGCATTTTTGTATTTTGTTTTTGTTTTCCTAGGGTCTATCCAAAGGAGTGGTATCATTAGATCATAGTGGAGCTCAATTTCCAGTTTCTTGAGGAATAGCCATATTATTTTCCAAAAAGGCTGGATGAGATGGCATTCCTATAAGCAATGAATGAGTGTTTCTTTCTCCCCACATCTTCGTAAGTACTGATTGTTCTTGTTCTTTATGATCTGTGCCAGTTTCTGTGTCATGATACCTATGACACTGCTAAGCGTTCCCATGATATTCTTCAATGAAGTTGATCAAACATTCCTGAAATTCATTTGGAACAATAAATGTCCAAATTAGCTAATGCAACCCTTAAGAAAAAGATCACTTGCTCAAACTTTAAATTTTATTGTGAAGCAATAGTTATTAAAACATCATGCCATTGGAATAATAAGAGACCTACAGGTTAACAGAATAGTCTTAGTTTTTTTTTGGGGGGGGTCACACCCAGCAGTGCTCAGGGGTTTCTCCTGGCTCTACGCCCTAGAAGGCACAGGGGACCATATGAGATTTCGGGATTTGAACCACCGTCCTTTTGCATGAAAGGCAAATGCCTTACCTCCATGCTATCTCTCTGGCCCCAACGGAATATTCTTGAGTCTTCAGAGAATCATTCCCATACATACAATCAAGTAATCTTTGATAAAAGGGCAAAAAGCAATAAGTGGAAAAAGAAAAGCCTCTTCAATAAGTGATGTTAGGACAACTGGTCAGCCAAATGCATAAAAGTGAACTCAGACCTCTGTCTAACAACTTGCACAAAGGTCACATCAAAATGAATTACAGACCTGGATATCAGACCTGAAACTCTAATGTATATAGAAGAAAACATAAGCACCACATTCTGACATTGAGACTAAAGGCATCTTCAAGGAGGAAGCATCACTGTTCAAGAAAGTAAAAGCAGAAATAAACAAATGGGACTACATTAAACTACATTAAGCTTCTGCATTTCAAATAAAAAACAAAAACAGACTAGAACACAAAAATATATCCACAGAATGGGAGAAACTATTGACCCAATATCCATTAGGCAAGGGGCTAATATCTAAGATCTACAAGGTACTGACAGAATTTAATAAGAACAATAACAAGAATAACAATAATTAATAATAATAAAATAATAAGAAAAAAATAATGTAACCTCATTAAAAAATGAGCAGATCAAATATGAGAAGAGATGAGCAAACATTTTCTCAAAGAAGAAATATAAATAGCCAAAGGCACACGAAAAAATTCTTCACAATACTATCAGGGATTATTGTGATGCTACATAACACACATCATCAGGGAGATGCAAAACAAAACAACAAAGAGATATTTCTTAGCATCATACTGTAAATAGAAATGATCTATAGTTTTGTACCATTCACCTAACTTTTTCTATAAAATGATTCTATGCATGCAATGCAGTATGTACTCCTTTGATAAAATTACAAATGTAACCCCAGTATTTTTATCTCCTAATAAATAAGCATGTATAATCAATTTTACATAATTCTCTTCTATGATTGCCTATAGGCGCCTCTGACTTTATGGGCTTGTGGAAATGATACTTATAATAGAAAGTTCCAAATGCACAGTCAATTATTGCTCTATAGATGTGTTCTGTTTATATCAAGGCTCACTGACACAGTGAGCTACTTCTCAAAGTCATATTAATCTTACATGACATTTTATGTCATTGCTGCTGTGACTGTTTTCTTGATACACCAAGATAATTAACAAATAGTTTGTTTAAATATTAACTGCCAGTCTCTTTTGCGGAAAAAAACAGAATATATTTATACATTTCTAACTATTATAAATTACTCTAATTCACCAGTTTTTCCTAATAGCCTTACATCATTCTAGCTAGTTTATCCAAAAATAATATTTTCTCTAATGTTAGATGAAATACAAAATAAAAATTAAACTTACATTTATTTTCTCAAGAAAGCATCAAATGCTATCCATGAATTGTTTGATAAATTTAAATTTTTTTGCTATTTTTTTCAGGGCCATTTTGAACCATATGTTCTTGCCTGGATTAATTCACAAGCATTGCTTTTTAAGCTCCTTCCTATACTCATTTTTACACCAATCATTTTTTCCAATTATCTTTTAATCACAACTATGTTCTCTATATTGCTCATATTATTTTAGGATAACATATTCTGGTATGTAAAAATGCACATTATCTTCCCTTTTAACACCACTTAATAAAAATGTCATTACATTTTAATTTATTTTGCATTGGCTTAAAATGAATTTGTGCTAGTAAAATTCATAGGTTCAGCACAACAGTTTCAACTTTGCATCCTTATTTCCTAGAACAGGGGTGGACAGTAAGCAATTAATATAAGCACTTGTTTTCTGAACAAATTAGTACTTAATATATTTTCAAATAGTAATACCTTAATTAATCAATATTTTCTCACTTTTAATATTAAATATAAGACAACACTTCGAGAAACTTAACACAGGTAAACCTAAATATGGCATTTTAGCCTAATATATCAATTATTATTTCAGCTGAGTTAAGCAAACTGAAACAATCTGCAATAAATAATTATATTCCATTTTCTTGTTTTGTGGGGGTTGATAAAAATCCTAAACATTTTTGGCTGTGAGGTTATAAAATTATCAAAAACTATGACTAGTAAATTAAATCAAATTTATAATTGTTAAAAAAACAAATAACTTTCAAATTTTTTTAAAAGATCCCTATTATACATAGTAAAAAGTGCATTAAAATTGAATATAAAGCAATTCATATACTATTTCCCAAATTGCCTGAACATATTCTTTTGATAGGTCTTTGTTGTTTTTTAGTTATTTTAATGATCCTAATACATCAAAATGTTGTGTTTTCTGACATTATAATCACTTCAACTGATAAATATGTGAGAGCTAATGATAATGGAGTTTTCACTGTACTGTTTCATGAGTGGGACTGTAAAGAGGGTAACATGCAATCAATAGTAACATATATTGATTCTCGGCCTGATTTCATGCTGTGTGTGGCTCATCTGCAATGGCTAGCCTTCCCTGGAGGTGAGTTTACACTCCCATAAAGGGAGGAGACAGAGGAGTGTGGCCGCTTCGCAGTCATGCACATCATTTAGCCAATGAATACAACCGTAACTCATAGAAAAAAATCCCACAATACAAGTGTGACAATGGGGAAACAACACAGAACAGCGCCAGACATAGAGAATGACGATGACAACTCTGATGACTTGAACATGACCAACCAACTAGTCAGGCTCTCAGATAAGAAGTTTAGAGTCGCAATATGGAAGATGTTCAAAGAACTCAAAGAAAGTATAGAAGAGAACACTAATAAGAATCAAGAGAATATGAAGATAGAAATCAGAAAACTCCAAACTGAAATTTCAGGTCAAATAACAGGTCTGAAAAACTCAGTAGATGAATTGAAAAAAAACATGGTTGAGCTTTCCCATGGGTTAACAGCAGTTGAGGATAGAATTAGTACACTGGAAGATGAGATAAATAACAGTTCCATACAGCAGAAGAAATTGGAAAAAAGCCTTAAAGCAAACGATCAAACAATGGAAAAATTACTCAAAGAATGGGAACAGATGAAAATAGAAGTCTATGATGAGTTCAACAGAAACAACTTAAGAATAATTGGTGTCCCAGAGACCCAGGAAGAAAATCTCCAGGAAGAATCAACTGTCAAGAACATCATTAAAGAGAAACTATCAGAGTTAAAAAATACATGTGATCAAATCCTGCATGCCCAAAGAGTACCAACTAAAAGAGACGTTATAAAAATACCCCAAGAAACATCCTAGTCACAATGACGAATCCCATAGAGACAGAATTTGGAAAGCAGCAAGATCGAAAAGAGAAATTACATTCAAGGGAACAACCTTGAGATTTATTGCAGATCTGTCACTAGAAATACACAAGGCCAGAAAGCAGTGGTGGGATAGTGAGAAAATTCAATGAAATAAATGCTTCACCTAGAATACTGCACCCAGCAAAACTCACTTTCAGGTTTGAAGGAACAATACATGGTTTCAGAGACAAACAGCAGCTCAAAAACTTTACAGACTCAAAACCATTCTTAAAGGAAAAACTGAATGGCCTACTTTAAGACAAGACTGACCAACAGACACACCAAACTTCGTTATAAAGATGACACTAACTCCCAGGACAATTCTTTCTCTCAATATCAATGGACTAAATGCACCAGTTAAGAAACACAGAGTGGCCAAATGGATCAAAAAACTCAATCCAACCTTCTGCTGCACAAGAAATGCACCTGAATAGTCAGAACAAACAGACTCAAAATAAAAGGCTGAGAAAAATTATTCTAGCAAACAACACCCATAAAAAAGCTGGAGTGGCAATACTAATATCAGATGATGCAAACTTTATACTTAGGAAAGTTATAAGGGACAAAGATGGACATTTTGTATTAATCAAGGGATCATACAACAGGAAGAAATCACTCTCCTAAACAAATATGCACCGAATGAGGGGCCAGCAAAATATTTAATACAACTGTTGACAAATCTAAAAAATAATATCAATAACAACACAATAATTGTGGGAGACCTCAACATGGCATTGTCAACACTTGACAGGTCAACCAGACTGAAAAACAAAAAGAATGTACTAGACTGGAACAGAGAAATGGAAGAAAGAGGCCTAGTAGATATATACAGGACTCTCCACCCCCAGAAGCCCAGTTATACATTTTTCTCTAATGTACATGGGACATTCTTTAGGATAGACTACATGCTAGCCCATAAAACATACCTCCAAAATATCAATAGGATAGAAATTTTGCAGGCTACCTTTGCTGACTACAAGGCCCTGAAATTATATGTGGACTACAAAGGGACACAAAAGAAAAACTTTAATACCTGGAAGTTAAACAGCCTAATACTGAATAACAAGTGCATCCGAGATGAAATCAAAGAGGAAATCGAAACCTTCCTGAAAACAAATGACAATGAAGACACAAACTATCAGAACTTATGGGACACAGCGAAAGCGGTACTGAGTGGAAAATTTAGGAAAGATGAAGGGGCATGCCTGAATAGCTTAATGACGCAGCTCATAGAATTAGAAAGTGCTCAACAAAAGGAACCAAAAATAGGGAGGCAGAAGGAAATAAGAAAGCTGAGAGCAGCAATCAATGAAGTGAAAACCTGAAAAACAATCCAAAATATCAATAAAAGCAGAAGTTGGTTCTTTGAAAATATAAACAAGATTGATAGACCACTGGCAAAACTAACAAAGAAAGAGAGAGAGAAACTTGCTAACATGTATTAGGAATGAAAAAGGAGAGATCACTACTGATATGGTAGAGATTTAAAGGGTAATCAGAAACTAGTCTGAGAAACTCTATGCCGCTAAAAATAAAAACCTGGAAGAAATGGATAAATTTTTGGACTCATAATATTCCACGGTTGAATGAAGAGGATGTAGCATATCTAAACACACCCATCGCTATTGAAGAAATTAAGACAGTATTCAAATATCTGCCTAGAAACAAAATCCCAGGCCCAGATGGATTTACTAATAAATTCTTTCAAACCTTTCAAGTGGAACTACTAACAATACTGGCAAGACTCTTTCATGAATTCGAAAAAACAGGAACACTTCCAAATAGCTTTTATGAAGCCAACATCACCTTGATACCTAAACCAGACAGAGATGCTACCAAAAAAGAAAATTACAGACCAATATTGCTGATGAATACAGATGCAAAGATCCTCCACAACCCGCGCACGGCTCCTGGCGGCTCCCGGCGGCTCCCGGCAGCGGCAGGAGGCGCGTCTCTCCGGCCCGGCCCGCTGCGAGGTCTGGATTCTGAAGCTGGTGAGTGCCTGCATTGTGGGGCCGCGGAATCGCTTTGCCCTGCCCTGCCTTTGTTTACTCTGAGGACTTCGGGGAAAACTCCTATCTCTGTCTGCCTGAAACTGTGCTTCTGAACTTCCGAAGGTTTCCTCAGGGGCCTAGGGAGCGCACCCCCAAAAACACTGCATTTTGAAGCTGGTGAGTGCCTGCATTGTGGGGCCGCGGAATCGCTTTGCCCTGCCCTGCCTTTGTTCACTCTGAGGACTTCGGGGAAAACTCCTATCTCTGTCTGCCTGAAACTGTGCTTCTGAACTTCCGAAGGTTTCCTCAGGGGCCTAGGGAGCGCACCCCCAAAAACACTGCATTCTGAAGCTGGTGAGTGCCTGCATTGTGGGGCCGCGGAATCGCTTTGCCCTGCTCTGCCTTTGTTTACTCTGAGGACTTCGGGGAAAACTCCTATCTCTGTCTGCCTGAAACTGTGCTTCTGAACTTCCGAAGGTTTCCTCAGGGGCCTAGGGAGTGCACCCCTAAAAAACTGCATTTTGAAGCTGGTGAGCAGCTGCATTCTGGGGCTGCGGGATCGCTCTACCTTGCCCTGCCTTTGTTCACTCTGAGGACTTGCAACTAGAGGCAACAGAAGCGCTCAGCCGCTTCGCTTCCCTTTGCAGCCGCGAACTCTTCCTAATCAATGAACCCCACCACAACACGCAGGAAAAACCACACTACAAGCGTGACAATGGGGAAAACTCGCAGGCAAACACCATCCATAGAGAATGAAGACGAAAGCTCGGTTGATCTAATAAATTACAACCACCTGATTAACCTTTCAGATAAGGAGTTTAGAGTAGAAATATGGAATATGTTTGTAGACCTCAAAAAGAGCATAGATCGATCTGAAGAGAACACAAAAACAGAAATCAGAAAACTCCAAACTGAAATAACAGATCTGAAAAATACGGTTGCTCAACTGAAAACCACAATGGATAGCCTCGCCAACAGGGTATCAGCAGCTGAGGAGAGAATCGGAGTACTGGAAGATGAGATGCAGAAAAGCTCAACACAACAGAAGAAATTGGAAAAGAACATTAAGACAAACGAACGGGCAATGGAAAATGTACTCAAGGCATGCGAAGAGATGAAAATAGAAGTCTTCGATAAACTCAACAGAAACAACATAAGAATCATTGGAGTCCCAGAAACCCAGGAAGGAGATCTCCAAGAAGAATCAACTGTCAAAGACATCATCAAAGAGATACTCCCAGAGTTAAAGCCTACATGCAATCAAATACTGCATGCCCGAAGAATACCAGCTAAAAGAGACCCAAAGAAAAACACCCCAAACACATCCTCGTTACAATGACAAATCCCATAGATAGGGATAGAATACTGAAAGCAGCAAGATCAAAAAGGGAAATTACATTCAAAGGAGCATCCCTAAGACTTACAGCAGACATGTCACAAGAAACTCTCAAGGCCAGAAGACAGTGGTTGGATATTGTGACAAGATTGAATGAAATGAATGCCTCCCCAAGAATACTGCACCCAGCCCGACTCACATTCAGGTTTGGAGGAAGAATACACAGCTTCACGGATAAACAACAGCTCAGAAACTTCACAGAAGATAAACCAGCCTTAAAGGAAAAACTGACAGGTCTACTCTAAGACAAGAGAGACCAACAAACACAGCAAACTTATCTACAAAGATGACATTAAATCCTATGACAATCATCTCCCTCAATGTCAATGGACTAAATTCACCAATTAAAAGACACAGAGTGGCAAAATGGGTCAAAAAGATGAATCCAACCTTCTGCTGCCTACAAGAAACACATCTGAATAGTCAGAACAAACATAGACTCAAAATCAAAGGTTGGAAGAAAATTATCCAAGCAAACAACACCCTGAAAAAAGCTGGGGTGGCCATATTAATATCAGATGACACCAACTTTATACTCAGAAAAGTGGTAAGGGACAAAGATGGACACTATGTACTAATCAAGGGATATGTGCAACAGGAAGAAATCAGACTATTAAACATATATGCACCCAATGAGAGACCAGCAAATTATCTAATACAATTACTGACAAATCTGAAAGAAGAAATCAATAATAACACAATCATTGTGGGAGACTTCAACACAGCCCTATCAACACTTGATAGGTCAACCAGACTGAAACCCAACAAAAACATACTAGCCCTGAAAAGTGTTATGGAAGAAAGAGGACTAGTAGATATATACAGGACACTCCACCCCAAAAAACCTGGATACACATTCTTTTCCAATGTACATGGGTCATTCTCCAGAATAGACTACATGCTGACACATAAAACATACCTCCATAAAATCAAGAGGATAGAAATCTTGCAGGCTACCTTTGCTGACCACAAGGCTCTGAAATTAGATGTGAACTACAAAGCCACACAGAAGAAAAACTTTAACAATTGGAAATTAAACACCCTGCTACTGAACAACCAGTGGGTCCGAGATGAAATCAAAAAGGAAATCAAAACTTTCCTGGAAACAAATGATAATGAAGACACAAACTGCCAGAATCTATGGGACACAGCAAAAGCAGTCCTGAGAGGAAAATTTATAGCTCTACAAGCACACATCAGGAAGGAAGAAGGAGCATACCTGAATAACTTAATGGCGCAGCTTAAACAATTAGAAAATGACCAACAGAATGAACCAAAAATAGGGAGACAGAAGGAAATAATAAAGCTGAAAGCGGAACTCAATGAAGTGGAAAACCAAAAAGCAATCCTAAAGATCAACGAAAGCAGAAGCTGGTTCTTTGAAAAAATAAACAAGATTGATAGACCATTGGCAAAACTCACAAAGAAAGAGAGAGAGAGAAATCTGATAACCCGTATTAGAAATGAAAAGGGGGAGATCACAACAGAAATTGCAGAGATCCAAAGGATAATCAGAGGCTACTTTGAGAAACTTTATGCTACAAAACATGAGAACCTAGAAGAAATGGAAAAATTCTTGGACACTTATAACCTTCCACATTTAAGTAAGGAGGATGTAGCATATCTAAACACCCCCATCACTACTGAGGAAATTGAAACTGTAATCAAACATCTACCAAAAAAGAAAAGCTCAGGCCCAGATGGTTTTCCTAATGAATTTTTTCAAATCTTTCAAGAGGAGCTACTACCAATCCTAGCCAGACTCTTCCATGAAATTGAAAAAAAGGGAACTCTCCCAAACAGCTTTTATGAAGCCAACATCACCTTGATACCAAAACCAGACAGAGATGCTGCCAAAAAAGAAAATTACAGACCAATATCCCTGATGAATGCTGATGCAAAGATCTTCAACAAAATCCTGGCAAATAGGATCCAATGCATCATCAAGAAGATCATACACTACGACCAAGTAGGCTTCATCCCAGGAATGCAAGGATGGTTTAACATCCGTAAATCTATTAACATCATACACAACATCAACAACAAGAAAAATAAAAATCACATGATCATATCAATAGATGCAGAGAAAGCATTTGATAAGGTCCAACACCCATTCTTGATCAAAACTCTCAGCAAGATGGGAATGGAAGGAACCTTTCTCAATCTAGTTGAAGCCATCTACCACAAGCCAATGGCAAATATTATCCTCAATGGAGAAAAACTAAAAGCCTTTCCTCTAAATTCGGGTACAAGACAAGGCTGTCCTCTCTCACCACTCCTCTTCAATATAGTACTGGAAGTTCTTGCTATAGCGATCAGGCAAGAAAAAGATATCAAGGGAATTCAGATAGGAAAGGAAGAAGTCAAACTCTCATTGTTTGCAGATGATATGATACTCTACTTAGAAAACCCTAAAAACTCTACCAAAAAGCTTCTAGAAATAATAGATTCATATAGCAAGGTGGCAGGCTACAAAATCAACCTACAGAAATCAATGGCCTTTTTATACACCAATAATAATAGGGAGGAGATGGAAGTCAGGAAAGCAATCCCATTCACAATAGTGCCACACAAACTCAAATATCTTGGAGTCAACTTGACCAAAGACGTGAAGGACCTATACAAAGAAAACTATAAAGCCCTGCTCCAAGAAATAAGAGAGGACACACGGAAATGGAAACACTTACCCTGCTCATGGCTTGGCAGGATTAACATCATTAAAATGGCAATACTCCCCAAAGCATTATACAGATTTAATGCGATCCCCTTAAAAATACCCATGACATTCTTCAAAGAAGTGGATCAAACACTTATGAAGTTCATCTGGAACAATAAACATCCTCGAATAGCTAAAGCACTCCTAGGAAAAAGGAAAATGGGAGGCATTACTTTCCCCAACTTTAAACTGTACTACAAAGCAATAGTTATTAAAACAGCATGGTATTGGAATAAAGACAGACCCTCAGATCAGTGGAATAGGCTTGAGTTCTCAGAGAACATTCCCCAGGCATACAATTACCTAATTTTTGACAAAGGAGCAAGAAATCCTAAGTGGAGCAGAGAAAATCTCTTCAACAAGTGGTGCTGGCAGAACTGGTTAGCGACTTGCAAAAAAGCGAACATAGACCCCCAGTTAACATCATGTACGAAGGTAAAATCCAAATGGATTAAAGACCTTGATATCAGACCAGATACCATAAGGTATATAGAACAACATGTCGGTAAAACACTCCATGACATTGAGACTAAAGGTATCTTCAAGGAGGAAACTGCACTTTCCAAACAAGTGGAAGCAGAGATTAACAGATGGGAATACATTAAACTGAAAAGCTTCTGCACCTCAAAAGAAATAGTGCCCAGGATACAAGAGTCACCCACTGAGTGGGAGAATCTATTCACCCAACATCCTTCAGATAAGGGGCTAATATCCAAAATATACAGGGCACTGACAGAACTTTACAAAAAAAAAAAACATCTAATCCCATCAAAAAATGGGGAGAAGAAATGAACAGACACTTTGATAAAAAAGAAATACAAATGGCCAAAAGACACATGAAAAAATGCTCCTCGTCACTAATCATCAGAGAGATGCAAATCAAAACAACGATGAGATACCACCTCACACCACAGAGATTGGCGCACATCACAAAGAATGAGAACAATCATTGCTGGCGGGGATGTGGAGAGAAAGGAACTCTTATCCACTGCTGGTGGGAATGCCGTCTAGTACAGCCTCTATGGAAAGCGATATGGAGGTTTCTTCAAAAACTGGAAATTGAGCTCCCATTCGACCCAGCTATTCCACTCCTAGGGATATACCCTAGGAGCACAAGAATACAATACAAAAACCCCTTCCTCACACCTATATTTATTGCAGCACTATTCACAATAGCCAGGCTCTGGAAACAACCAAGATGCCCTTCAACAGACGAATGGCTAAAGAAATTGTGGTACATATACACAATGGAATATTATGCAGCCGTCAGGAGAGATGAAGTCATGAAATTTTCCTATACATGGATGTACATGGAATCTATCATGCTCAGTGAAATAAGTCAGAGGGAGAGAGAGAGACGCAGAATAGTCTCACTCATCTATGGGTCTTAAGAAAAATAAAAGTCATTTTTGTAACAATCCTCAGAGACAATTAGAGGAGAGCTGGAACACCAGCTCACTCCATGAAGCTCACCACAAGAGTGGTGAGCACAGTTATAGAAATAACTACACTGAGAACTACCATAATCAAGTGAATGAATGAGGGAACTGGAAAGCCTGTCTGGAGTACAGGTGGGGGTGGGGTGGGATGGAGGGAGATTTGGGACTTTGGTGGCGGGAATGTTGCACTGGTGAAGAGGGGTGATCTTTATAGGACTGAAACCTTATCACAATCATTTATGTAATCAAGATATCCAAATAAAGAGAAAAAAAAAAAAAAAGATCCTCCACAAAATCCTAGCAAATAGGATTCAATGCCTTATTAAGAAGATCATCCACTACGATCAAGTATGTTTTATCCCAGGAATGCAAGGCTGGTTTAGCATCTGTTAATCTATCAACATAATACACAACATCAATAACAAGAAAAATAGAAATCACATGATCATATCAATAGACCCAGAGAAAGTATTTGATAAGGTTAAATACCCATTCTTGATCAAAACTCTCAGCAAGATGGGAATGGAAGGAACCTTTCTCAATATAGTTAAGGCCATCTACCACAAGCCAGAGGCAAATATTGTCCTCAATGGAGAAAAACTGAAAGTCTTTTCTCAAAATCTGGCACAAGAAAAGGCTGTCCTCTCTCACCACTCCTATTCAACATAGTGCTGGAAGTACTTGCTATAGCGATTAGGCAAGAAAATATATCAAGGGAATCCAGATAGGAAAGGAAGAAGTCAAGCTCTCACTGTTTGCAGATGACATGATACTCTACTTAGAAATCCCTAAAGACTCTACCAAAAAGCTTCTAGAAACAATAGACTCATATAGCAAGTTGGCAGGCTACAAAATTAACAAAAAAATCAATGGCCTTTCTATACACCAATAATAATAGGGAAGAAATGGACATTAAGAAAACAACCCCATTCACAGTAGTGCCACACAAACTCAAATATCTTGGAATCAACTTGACTAAAAATGTGAAGGACCTATACAAAGAAAACTATAAAACTCTGCTCCAAGAAATAAGAGAGGACACACAGAAATGGAAGCAAATATATTTTAAAGACAAAACAGATTAATACCCAGGCTGTCTTAAAGACCTCACCAGAATTAATACTAATAATTTCTTTCTGTTGGAGAAACTGTATTTTTTCACATCAAGTTGATTCAGCTTTCAAAGGATTACTATATTCCATACCCAATGAATTGACTTACACTGTTTCCAGTTGAAATCTCTAGGAAACCCTTCCTTAGGAGAAAAAATTTATTCCACATGAAAATAAATGATGAAGGACCTCTCCAGACTTGCATTTTTGTTAGTTAGCTAGCCTGTTGTTCATAACTCAATCTATAATCGTGTTTATCCTCCCTCCATACATTACTGTTAAGTGTAGTGTATGCTCATATTGTGGTAATAGTGACAACATTTTGGAATTATATAAAATTAAATTGAGTCCTATAAAGATAGAGGTTATAACTTTTGTTCAAATTTATATTACAACCTTTAAGCTAAAATATAATCTCCGAAACTACAGATGAGCTAGTCATTTCAAATCCAAGATGTAGAAGTCACTGGTGAGGTAGGAATTCAGGCAAGTAGAGTTCTCATAAAGAAGCATGTATTAACCCCTTTGTGAGAGTAACTCAGTTTATTGTAGATAGTAAATGAATATATATATATATATATATATATTAGGGGAGAGTAAGGTGTGGACTTTCTGTCTGCCAATTAGGTAGGTTATGAGAGGGGATCAAAGCAAGGTGTGTGCATCTGTGTTTAGGAAAACAGGGTAAAGGTATTAGGGAAAGCAGGGTGTGTGCTCTGGATGGTAAAACAGGATGTTTGCTTAAGGTGATTAGCTACAATAAACTACCTAGAGTTATGTTATATTGAAATGAGGAAGACGTGAAAAATCTCTGCCCACCCAGTGATTCCCTACTGTGAGTGTTGCCTGTACATGTTTTTTCCACTGTCCTGTCTTCAAAACCTCTTGGGAGTGGGCTGAAAAGGGCCCACTATAATAGCTCTCCCAGAGGCTCATCCAAGGGCCAGAGAACCAAGAAACTGTGTCTGACCATGAAAACCAGCTATCTGCAGTATTCTGCAGAAAGAAGGTCCCCTGTTTGTGAAGTCAGGCTGGGAAAAAATTTATGCCCGCCCAGTGATTCCTGACTGTGAGTGTTGCCTATGTGTGTTTTTCCACTGTCCTGTCTCCGAAAACTCTTGGGAGTGGGCCGAAAAGGGCCCACAAAATAGCTCTCTCAGAGGCCCATCCAAGGGCCAGAGCACCAAGGAACTGTGTCTGACCGTGAAAACCAGCTATCCGCAGTATTCTGCAGAAAGGAAGGTCCCCTATCTGTGATATCAAGCTGAGAAAATCTTTGCCCGCCCAGTGATTCTCTACTGTGAGTGTTGCCTGCACATGTTTTTTCACTTTCCTGTCTCCCAAACCTCTTGGGAGTGGGCCAAAAAGGTCACACAAAAATACCTCTCCCACAAGCTCCAAAAGACCGTGGCCACAAAGCAAAGCAGAGAAAAAAATTACAATACAAGCGTGACAGTGGGAAAATCTTGCAGGCAAACACCATGCACAGAGAATGAAGACGATAGCTCGGATGACCTAAAATATTCCAGCCATCTGATTAACCTCTCAGATAATGAGTTTAGAATAGCAATATGGAAGATGTTTCTAGAACTCAAAGAAAGCATATATCAATCTGAACAGAACACAAAGACAGAAATTAGAAAACTCTAAACTGAAATAATAGATCTGAAAAACATGGTACCTGAACTAAAAACACTCAGTCGATGGCCTTGCCAGCAGAGTAACAGCAGCTGAGTACAGAATCAGCATGCTGAAAGATGAGATAGAGAAAAACTCAACACAGCAGAAGAAATTGGAAAAGAACCTTAAGACAAATGATCAGGCAATGGAAAATGTACTCAAGGAATGTGAACAGATGAAATTAGAAGTCTTTGATAAACTCAACAGAAACAACATAAGAATCATTTGAGTCCCAGAGGCCCAGGTAGGAGCTCTCCAGGAAGAATCAACTGTCAAAGACATCATCAAAGAGATACTCCCAGAGTTAAAGACCACATGCAATCAAATCCTGCATGCCCGAAGAGTACCAGCTAAAAGAGAACCGAAGAAAAATACCCCAAGACACATTCTCGTTACAATGACAAATCCCACAGATAAAGATAAAATACTGAAAGCAGCAAGATCATATAGGGAAATTACATTTAGATGAGCATCCTTAAGACTTACAGCAGACATGTCACAAGAAACACTCAAGGCCAGAAGACAGTGGTGGGCTATTGTGACAAGACTGAATGAAATGAATACCTCACTGAGAATACTGCATCGAGCCCAACTCACATTCAGGTTTGAAGGAAGGATACATAGAATCGTGGATAAACAACAGCTCAGAAGCTTCTCAGATGGAAAACCAGCCTTAAAGTAAAAACTGAAAGGTCTACTTTAAGACAAGAGAGACCAACAAACACAGTGACTTATCTACAAAGATGACATTAAATCCTATGACAATCATCTTCCTCAATGTTAATGGACTAAATTCACCAATTAAAAGACACAGAGTGGAAAATGGGTCAGAAAGCTGAATCCAACATTCTGCTGCCTACAAGAAATACACATGAATAGTCAGAACAAATATAGACTCAAAATCAAAGGCTGGAGGAAAATCATCCAATCAAAAAACAACCTTAAAAAAGCTTGGGTGGCCAAATTAATATCTGATGACACCAACTTTATGCTCAGAAAAGTGGTAAGGGACAAAGATGGACACTATGTACTAATCAAGCAATATGTGCAACAGGAAGAAATCAGACTATTAAACATATATGCACCCAATGTGAGACCAGCAAATTATCTAATACAATTACTGATAAATCTGAAAGAAGACATTAATAATAACACAATAACTGTAGGAGACCTCAACATGGCCCTGTCAACACTTGATAGGTCAACCACTGAAACCCAACCAAAACATACTAGCCCTGAAAAGAGTAATGGAAGAAAGAGGACTAGTAGATATGTATAGGACACTTCACCCCAAAAATCCTGGATACACATTCTTCTCCAATGTATATGGGTCATTCTCCAGAATAAATCATATGCTGACACATAAAACATACCTTCATAAAATCAAGAGGATAGAAATCTTGCAGGCTACCTTTGCTGACCATAAGGCTCTGAAATTAGAAGTGAACTACAAAGTCACACAGAAGAAAAACTTAAACAATTTAAAATTAAATACCCAGCTACTGAATAACCAGTGAGTGCGAGATGAAATCAAAGAGGAAATCAAATCTTTCCTGGAAACAAATTACAATGAAGACACAAACTGCAAGAATCTATGGGACACAGCAAAAGCTGTCCGGAGAGGAAAATTTATAACTTTACAGCACACATCAGGAAGGAAAAAGGGGCATACCTGAATAATTTAATGATGCAACTCATAAAATTAGAAAATGACCAACAAAAGAAACCAAAATAGGGTGACAGAAATAACTAACAAAACTGAAAGCAGAAATCAATAAATTGGAAAACCAAAAAACAATCCAAAAGATCAATGAAAGCAGAAGTTGGTTCTTTGAAAAAATAAACAAGATTGATAGATCTTTGGCAAAACTTACAAAGAGAGAGAGAAAAACTGATAACCCGTATTACAAATGAGAAGGGGGAGATCACGACAGATACTGCAGAGATCCATAGGGTAATCAGTGACTACTTTGAGAAACTTGATGCTACTAAACATGAGAACCTAAAAGAAATGGATAAATACTTGGACACTTATAACCTTCCACAGTTAAGTAAGGAGGATATAGCATATCTAAACACCCCCATCACTATTGAGGAAATTGAAACTGTAATCAAACATCTGACAAAAAGAAAAGTCCAGGCCCAGATGGATTTACTAATGAATTCTTTCAAACCTTTCAAGAGGAGCTAATATCAATCCTACCCAGGTTCTTCCATGAAATTGAAAAAATTAGAACACTCTCAAACAGCTTTTATGAAGCCAACATCACCTTGATACCAAAACCAGATAGAGATGCTGCCAAAAAAGAATATTACAGACCAATATCCCTGATGAATGCAGATGCAAAGATCTTCAACAAAATCCTGGCAAATAGGATCCAATGCATCATCAAGAAGATCATACACTACAACCAAGTAGGTTTCATCCCAGGAATTCAAGGCTGGTTTAACATCCATAAATCTATCAACATAATACACAACATCAACAACAAGAAAAATAAAAATCACACGATCATATCAATAGACACAGAGAAAGCATTTGATAAGGTCCAACCCCCATTCTTGATAAAAAATTTCAGCAAGATGGGAATGGAAGGAGCCTTTCTCAATCTAATTAAAGTCATCTACCACAAGACAATGGCAAATATTATCCTCAATGGAGAAAAACTAAAAGCCTTTCCTTTAAATTCTCGTACAAGACAAGGATGTCTGCTCTCACCACTTATCTTCAACATAGTAATGGAAGTGCTTGCTATAGTTATCAGGCAAGAAAATTTATAAAGGGAATCCAGATAGGAAAGGAAGAAGTCACTATTTGCAGATGACATGATACTCTACTTAGGAAACCCTGAAGACTCTACCAAGAAGCTTCTAGAAACAATAGACTCATATAGCAAGGTGGCAGGCTACAAAATTAACACACGGAAATCAATGGCCTTTTTATACACCAATAATGATAGGGAAGAGATGGATGTCAAGAACGCAATCCCATTCACATTAGTACCACACAAACTCAAATACCTTGGAATCAACTTAACCAAAGACGTGAAGGACCTATACAAAGAAAACTATAAAGCCCTACTCCAAAAAATAAGAGAGGACACTCGGAAATGGAAACACATATCCTGCTCATGGATTGGCAGGATTAACATAATTAAAATGGCAATACTCCCCAAAGCATTGTACAGATTTAATGCGATCCCTCTAAAGATACCCATGACATTCTTCAAACAATTGGATCAAACACTTATGATCAAACACCCTTGAATAGCTAAAGCACTGCTAGGGAAAAGGAAAATGGGAGGCATTACTTTCCCCAACTTTAAACTGTACTACAAAGCAATAGTTAACAAGACAGCATGGTATTTAAATAAAGACAGATCATCAGATCAGTGGAATAGGCTTGAGTTCTCAGACAATATTCCTTAGACATACAATCACCTAATTTTTGACAAGGGATCAAGCAATCTTAAGTGGAGCTGGGAAAACCTCTTCCATAAGTGGTGCTGGCAGAACTGGTTAGCCATTTGCAAAAAAGCAAACATAGACCCCCAATTAACTTCATGTACAAAGGTAAAATCCAAATGGATTAAAGACCTTGATATAAGACCTGATACCATAAGTTATATAGAACAACACATCGGTAAAACACTCCATGACATTGAGACTAAAGGCATTTTCAAGGAGGAAACTGCACTTTCCAAACAAATGGAAGCAGAGATAAACAGATGGGATTATATTAAACTGAGAAGCTTTTGCACCTCAAAAGAAATAGTGCCCAGGATACAAGAGCCACCCACCGTGTGGGAGAAACTATTCACCCAATACCCATCAGATAAGGGGATAATATCCTAAATACACAGGGCACTGACAGAACTTTACAAGAAAAAAAAAACCTCTAATCCCATCAAAAAATGGGGAGAAAAAAATGAACAGACACTTTGATAAAAAAGAAACACAAATGGCCAAAAGGCACATAAAAATGCTCCTCATCCTGATCATCAGGGAGATGCAAATCAAAATAACAATGAGATACCACCTCACACCACAGAGATTGGCACACATCAAGAAGAATGAGAACAATCAGTGCTGGCGGGGATGTGGAGAGAAAGGGACTCATATCCACTGCTTGTGGAAATGTTGTCTAGTCCAACCTGTATGCAAAGTGATATGGAGATTCCTCCAAAAACTGGAATTCGAGCTCCCATTCGACCCAGATCTTCCACTCCTAGGGATATAGCCTAAGAACACAAGAATACAATACAAAATTCCCTTCCTCATACCTATATTTATTGCAGCACTATTCACAATAGCCAGGTGCTGGAAACAACCAAGATGCTCTTCAACAGACAAATGTCTAAAGAAACTGTGGTACATATACACAATGGAATATTATGCAGCAGTCAGGAGAGACGAAGTCATGAAATTTTCCTATACATAAATGTACATGGAGTCTATCATGCAAAGTGAAATAAGTCAGAGGGAGAGAGAAATGCAGAATAGTCTCACTCATCTATAGGTTTTAAGAAAAATAAAAGTCAACTTTGCAACAATCCTAAAAGACAATGAGAGGAGTGCTGGAACTTCCAGCTCACTTCATGAAGCTCACCACAAAGAGTGGTGAGTGCAGTTATAGAAATAACTGGACTGTGAACTACCATAATCTTGTGAATGATGAGAGAACTGGAAAGTCTGTCTAGAGTACAGGTGGGGGTGGGGTGGGATGGAGGGAGATTTGGGACATTGGTGGTGGGAATGTTGCACTGGTGAAGGGGGTGTTCTTTACATGACTGAAACCTAATCACAATCATATTTGTAATCAAGATGTTTTAATAAAAAAATGAAATTAAAAAAAAGAAGTGAGGAAGACGCATTTCTAACATAGTGGTTTGCCCACCAAAGTAGACGCATCAATACTTTACTGTTGAAAGTGGCTGCTGCAATTATTGCAGAGTAGTGTGGGATGGCTTCTAAGATGTCTCAGAAACTACTGTCCTATCTTCATCACCATACTATTTTTTTAAATTCTACTGGAAACATGACTCAAGATTAATATTATCCTAAAATACACCATATATCCTTTATCCCTTTAAAAAAATTGACATTTATCTATCGGGAGATAAACAAATAGATTTAAGTTAAAAAATAACTCCAAAACACCCTAATTGTTCATAAATAAATTTTCAAGCAACAATACAAGCAAATCAGCAAAGCAAATACATAAGGATTCACAGTTTGGAGAGCTTTGTACTTGAAGGGATCTGAAAGAAGAGTTATCATAATCATTGAAATGTATTTATTTGCACAAATATATAAAATTGCATGCAGTGGAATTAACAAAAATGAGAAAACAATCCTTTGAGAAATGGCTGGCTGAACTTAAAAAAAAAAAGAAAAAGAAAAGAAAAATATCCTAAAAATGAAACAACTAAAACTGCAAATCTGGAGGCAGACTGTGGGTGGTGAGCAGATAGTGACTTTATTTTCTTTGTTCTGATAGATTTTCTACATGGGTAAAAATGAAATTCATTCTCACCATTGCTCTTATAGAAATATGGGTATTGTCTAACACAGAGGTCAAGGCTGAGTAAAAATGGTTGGTGTATACGCCACAAAAGTGATTTAAAGTTTGGCAAATTGAATGTGAATTTTACATAATATGTTCCAGGAATATAATCTTCAGCGAAATATTTTACTTCTCTGTATAACAACTTTTTCTTTTCTCTCACCCTCAAACAAAATAGACAACATGTTACGAATGTGTGATTTCAGTTTTCAACTATATTGGATTTGAAATTAGATAAAATTGCCTTTCATTTTTCTGCTAACTTGTCATGCCATTGGAATAACATTTCAGGTGGATGTTTATTAGGAACCCATCAAGAGGGCCTTGTTAGGTCATGGAAGAGTTTTGTAATGGAAAAAACTTGTCCCCACAGTTGGATCTCTCATTGGCCAGAAAGCCACAGATCTGAGGAATACCCATATGACTTATATTGGAAGGGGGATTTGGCAATACCTAGCACATTGATGGGGTTAAAAGGCTTATTCAGGGTAAAGTAGCAAAGCATAAAACAACTTCATGGTCACCATCATCCACTTCTTAAATCAGCAGAAACTCTATGAACCATGTACAAGAAATGCCAAACTGTAAACATGAAAATGTCCATACCTGATGGTTTCATGTCCTTTTCACACACACACACACACACACACACACACACACACACACACACACACACACACACACACAATGGTTGCAACCAAGCCAGCATTCAATGTTGTTTTTGCTTTTCCTATTATGAAGATGATATAGTAATATTTTCAAAATAAAATAGAAATGACTAAGGATAACAAAAAATATGTTAACAGTTACAAAATGATAGCACTAATAAGAAAATTGAACCTCCCCACCCATAAAAAAAAAAAGAAAACATAGCCTGTCTTCTACTTAGTAGTATTATCAACACTGCTCATGTCTGAGAAAATAGACCGTATTTCATGAATAGGTACAAATAAAACTGAATAGGTAAGAGCCAGAACAGTATCGCCCTCTAAAATACTGTGGTCTGTAGTCCAAATGGAGAACAGTAGCATTACTTCTCTTCTCCACTGTGTTCTGCTAGATTTTTCATTTGATTACAATAAAAATTTTGCTTCATAAATAAATAATGACTTCAGTAAACAATGAACATATTTTTTGAACAGACATGGGTCTACTTATAGGCTTGGGTTCGCCTTAACAGTCAAATAGAAAATGTTATCACCACTAAAGCATGTTATAAGCAGTATTTACAAAGTAATTCTAAATTACTTCACTTGACATGTATCCTATGGTTGTTTTCTTCGTAAAGTTTTCTGTTGTACTTGGTTCAAAGAAAATTAATTGAGCTATTATATCAAAGCTTATAAACCCAACTAAATAATTATTAAGTTATTAAATATCAAATAGTATTTACTTAACTTAGTAAAATGATCATTCTGCTATTAACCTGGTTCCTTGTTATAGTAAAAATATTCATAGCGTTAAAAATTCTTTGGGGCAATGCCTATAGTACTCAAGGATTACTTCTGGCTCTGCATTCAGACAGGTCTGAGAAAATTTTGGAATAGTGAGGATCAAATTCTACTTGGCCATATTCAAACAATCTACTGTATTGTTGCTCTGGTTTAATTTTTTAAAGTTTATAGAGCTAAACTTTCCACTAATATTTATTTTAGAGATGTATATTGTATTTAAGACAAGAGGTTGTTTCATAACAATGAGTATTTTAAGTCCTTCACTGATCTGATACCATTTTGAGCTCTATTGCTTGGACAACTGATGATTTCAGTAGATGGAATTCCCAGATGGAATTGTAGTAATATTGTTCAGTACAAATTGTTAAGAGGACAAATAAAGAATAATTGATTGGGAAAATTTTGGGTTGAAAAATTGGGGCTGTAGTCAACCTCAAGTTTATTTAAAACCATTTATTTGATAGGCAGGAAGTGCATCTAAATAAAAATGATATTGTGTCACAAACGAGATAGCAGAGAAGTTATAATACATATAATATATGTTGTGACTTTTGCTTAATCCTTTTATTTATGACTGGATGTGGCTAGATAAAGCTCTATAGAGTTCCTGTTTAGAATGGGGAATCACAACACCAGAGAACCTTTAGTAGAAGAACAAAAAATCCAACAGATGGACCCCTGGAACTCCTGCATTTTTCCTGGAAGAACATTTAAAAAAATAGAAAAAAATAATATTGGTGTCTTTTTTTTTCTAGTATACTCCAGACTTACAGATTTTTATATTGATAGTTTCTTTCTTTCTTTTTTTTTTGGGGGGGGCGGGTTTTCAGGCCACACCCTTTTGATGCTCAGGGGTTACTCCTGGCTAAGCGCTCAGAATATTGATAGTTTCTATCTCACATATAATGTTAAGAAATTATTATAAATCATATAAATAAATAGTTTTAAAGCTTGATTTCAAAATAGGCTTTTATTTTTACATTACTTGTGTAAAACTTATGGTGACTTTAGAAAATGAATGGACTTAGAAATACAGCAACTTTATCACACATCAAGAAATCTGAAATTTGAGTTGAATTAGGAAAAAAGCTGAAGCTGTTGTGCAGTGGGGAAGTTATTGATTGATAGATGGTCAACCTAAGTTTCAATCCCCCACACACCACAAATGGTTCCCCAAACCCCATCAGAAGTGATCCCTTAACACAGAGCTAGGAATCAGCATTGAACAACACAAAGTGGAAAATTACAGCAAACAAAAATTTTCATGTTGTCTTATAGGCACAATATCAATTTTTCAACAATTATGCTTATACTTGTATTTTTAATTTATCTAAACACCAAGGATACAAGACTGCTCATATATAGTTTGTTTTCCACAGATGCAAAGGTATTCATAATGGAATTTCAGTCATGCAATGTAAAAATATATTTCATCAGTGCACATTTCCCAACAGCAATGTCTCCAGTTCCCTCCTGCCCTTCTCCCTTCCTGCTTATGGGACAGAATCTTCTCTCTCTCTCTCTCTCTCTCTCTCTCTCTCTCTCTCTCTCTCTCTCTGTCTCTCTCTCTCTCGCTCTCTCTCTTTCTCTCTCTCACTCTCTCTCTCCCTTTCTCTCTCTCACTCTCTTTCCCTCTTTTTCTTCCCCACCCCCAATCTCGCCCCCCCCCACTTTTTTCTCCCTCTCCCTCTCATTACAACCAAACCAGGTTGCTTTCAGGTTTTATTACATACTATCCTGGCTCTGCATTCAAGAACATTCCTGATTGGACTCAGGAGACCATATCTAGTGCCTGGGAAAAACATAGGTTGGCTCAATGCACGGCAAGTGCTCTACTGTTATATCACTTCTTTGGTTCTCATAAGATATTATTTTAAAATCTGGTATTGACAATGCTAAAGCTAGAAAAGATAAAAATATGAAAAAAAACCAAAATAAGTTTATATCATACACAATTTTATGTTGTTTTATATCATTATTAAGATTATATGACTTTATGAAACTTTCATAAGTAAACTTTTATCTACATGAGATAGACTAGTGAGTGAATGGTTTATACTACCTTTGTTAAAGCATTAAGTAAATACCTGCATGGGTTAGTAAACAATCTTAGTTTTAAAATTATTATAGTAGTTCAATGGAGTTGACTTCCTGCTCAACTACATTATATTTCACTGGCTATGAATGCAGTATTGTTTAAACAGTAATTTAAGTAGAAATATAGGCTGAACATTATTTTAATGGAATAATTAGTATATTTTATTACTATATTTGTTCATATCTATTAGGGAACTGCTTTTTTCTTAGTAGAATCAGAGAACTAAACTATAAAGTATTATTAAGTTTTTGTTCTAAAATTATGACATCATTGTGAATAGCTGCCCTTGACCTTAAAGAACATAAATAGCATACCTACAGTATTTAGTCCTAGCTCTTTATTATAAACTTTATTCAAAGTGCAATCTGTACTCTATTCTGGAACAAGGCAAACATTTTTATGTTGACTTATTAGGATAGAATAAACCTGTGGTGACACTTTTGAGGTTATTTTCTAGAGCCCAGTGATATTAAATTTCCTTAATATTCTATATAAGATTTGACCTAAGTGATCTCAATCAGTATAATTACTAGTCTGCTAAGGGTCATGTATCTAATTAAAAGCACTATGGGTTTAATAGGAAAGTGTCTTTGATATCACTAGAAAAGTAATACATTTGATTTCTAAATATTATAAAGAGCATTAGTAGATCTTACATCTCAATGCAATCACTCTCATCTTTCAGTATTTAATATATAATGGATAGATTTCTAAATATAAGTTGCCCTTGAAATGATAGGAGACAATGGAAGGGATCCAAAAAGATGCAGGTCCATAAATTCTTTTCAAGTAAATATCTAGTAAACATTTTAGACTAAATAAAAATATGGTATAATGAACTCATATGGAATACCTAAAAATACTAGCCAAATGAATATATAATTTGGTAAGCACAGAAGGATCATTGAAATAAGCAGTGACCATTAACTGTTTATTATAAATTTTAGTTTAAGATAAATAATAATAGGGTAATAGGAGCTTCTTGACAAACAATATTTTAAGAATATTTATTTTGTTTTTTATTTTTGGACCTCAACAGGAGTTATTCAGGGATCATTACTGAAGGACATGGGCACCACATGTGCTGCTGAGGATCAAAACAATCTCAACCACAAGCAAGACTAGTACCTTCCAAACTATAATCTCTCTATAGCCCAAAAATATGTGAAGGCTACCTAACAAATTTTTCTGCCATGATTAAAGCCATATAGAATAGAATCCAAAATATCTTTTATGTATTTTGAATGCATTGTGTTCATCATAATCACATATAATAGCTACAGAATGCATTGAAACATACTAAAAGTATGCTAAATTTGCTTTTGTAGTTTACTAAATTTACACTTTATATCTTCAAACTTGTATTTTCTATTAGAATTTATTAGATTCACTTTTATCTCTGTTTTGTTTTTGTTTTGTTTTGTTTTGCTTTAGGACAAGGTCCTGTGTTAAGGGATGACACTTACTTTCATCATATTTCCACTATTCCTTCATTCTTCCAGTTCAGAAATCCAAATGTATTCAGTCATTGTTATTTCCATATTCATGTGATCTGGGGCAATTTCTTCAGTCTCCATGTTTTAAATATCTTGAAAATTTTAAATTACTAGTCAGAGAACATCATGCTCAAAGGACTAATGAGATGACTTGCATTCAAGAGGACGAAAGTACTTGTACTACTAGGTATGTTCCTACTTGCCGTTGACACATTGAAATGCTAAATTCTGCTAGAATTATACTTGAAATCTTCATGCACTGTTTCTAAAGTTTTAATCAAAAACATATAAGTACAGATATACCATAATATCCCTCAACTGGTGTTTGAAAACTGTTGTCATGATTAGAATGTGTTTGTGAATTTAATAAAGAGCATACATAGATTATTGTCTATTTTATAATATCACTTTATAACATATATTGTAGTGACACTATCACTTTTATAATTATATTTTTTATCTCAAGCTAAAATGATTATTAAAATTTTAAATACACACAATTCCATTTTCTATGTGAGTATGCTAAATTTTTGCAGTCAGTAATATGATTTGTGTTAAAGATGCAGTTTGGATTATTTTATGTAAATAACTCTAAAATTTGAACAATAGTGAAGTCACTTAAAAGCAGTTATATCTATGGGTCAGTGTGGATGTGCAGTGGTAGGGCATTTGCCTTGCACTCAGCTGACCTAGTATGGACCTTGGACAGAACCAGGAGAAATTTCTGAGCGCATAGCCAGTAGTAACACCTGAGCGTCACTGGATGTGGCCCCAAAATAAAAGAAAAATAATAATAGAAGTCAGAGTGGTGGCACAAGTGATAGGACATTTGCCTTGCATGGACCACAGTTCAGTCCCCTGGCGTCCCATATGGTCCCCCAAGCTAAGACTGATTTCTGAATGCATAGCCAGGAGTACCACTGAGCATCACCGGGTGTGGCCCAAAAAGCAAAATAATAATAATAATAATAATAATAATGTAAAATCATTTACATCTATAATATAGATGGTGTTCTATATCATCATGTCTATATAAGTATATTTATGAATAAAATTTGTTTACATAAATATACATAAAGTATTTATAAAGCAAATAAAAACATATAGCATTTTTATAAGATTTTTAAGTTTGTTTTCTTATCTATTTCTATTTTTGATTTCCAAATTACTGTCAATGCTAACAAATATAAAATTAATATATATTTTATATTATAATTTTAGTTTCTATTGCTTCTATTTCAAATATTTGTAGTTATTGTTTTCATTAAGAGATCTCTAATCCAGGGCCAAACTGATAACACAGTTGGTAGGGCATTTGCCTTACATGAAGCTGTACCAGGGTGGACCCAGTTTGACCCCCAGAATCCCAAAGGATCCCTGAAGGACTTTCTAAGCAAGAGCCAGGAATAACTATGGAACACTACAGGTGTGACCCCAAAGCAAAATATAGATAAGTAAATAAGGAGATCTTTAATCTCTAGCCATAAAATTAAATTAAAATACTCATTTTTTTTGTTTCTTTTAATTTCTAGTTCTATGTAAATAGTCAGTTAAATTAGATGTGCTTTGCCCAAAACAATATTAGTAGAAAAAAAAACAACCAAATGCTGCACATAGAATACAAAATTTAATACTTGAAAGGACAACATAACAAAAGTGAACTTTTTTTCTTGGTTTTCTTGAACACCATGATAAACTTACTTTAAGGATAACTAAATTATTTCCTTTCTGATAATTCTAATATTTTTACATACTGGTGATGCAATTGTGGACAACAGCTGTCAGCTTCCTTATATGATATTTGCCAATTAGATTATGAAAAACAATATTTACTGGCATTCTAAATTCCTGGATTTGCAACTTAATTCCTTCATGAAATAGGGTAAATCAGTTAGCATTTCAAAATCTGTATTTCCTATTTTCTAAGTTAGAATGTGCTGCTTCATGCATTTCATAAATTTATCAAAGTAATTAAATTAAAAATATAAGTGACAAAGCAATGCTAACATTAAGACAAAACAAAAACTGGCTAATTGATTCAACAAATAAATTAGTGCAAAATTACAGGCTGCCTGGCTAAATTATAAAAAGAAATGTATAGATGGCAACTATGCATTAATCTGAAATATTTTTCATATTACCTTGGTTCTCTTCTTTCTCATTGTTCTATAGTCTTTTATATGAAATTTGGTTAAATTGTGATGCATATGGCCTCTTTTCTTTCAATCTGATTAAAATACAAAATAACATATTCTTTTTTTAGATTGTCATTTTCATATATTTAGGCAAGCTCAGCATTTTTTCCCGATGTTTCATCAAAGGTAGATAAGAATTACACATCTAAATTTGCAATTCTAGCATTTAAATATCCACTTACCTATAAGTATTATCACTTCCTTTAATCTAATCTACATATTACATAATACCTATGTCTACTAATTCTACATACTATTTGGGTCTACTCTAAAATTCTAACCTATTGCTTCATCATTTTTTTTTAATCTGCTAGAGAAGTTCTTCTGTTTTTAGGGAAATATTGACATTTGAATCTGACTTTGGTTTATAAGTAGAATTTTTTTTAATTATTGATGTTTCAAATGAAGCAAGACAGAAAAATGTGTCTATTAAAACATCTTTTAATAAAACTTTAGCTAATTTACAATTTCTTAAAACATTGGCTGTGTT
Source organism: Suncus etruscus (assembly GCF_024139225.1). Taxonomy (NCBI): domain Eukaryota; kingdom Metazoa; phylum Chordata; class Mammalia; order Eulipotyphla; family Soricidae; genus Suncus; species Suncus etruscus. Next base: position 82,487,091 of record NC_064855.1, read on the forward strand.
TGTTAGTCTTTAATTCTTTTTAGATCCTTTATATAGATAGCCTAGTACTTATACCTTACATGATATTGAAATAAAATTTTTGCTTATGTTAAGAACAGTTATCTATATATTCAGAGTATGACTAATTTAATAAAGCTTTGCTATCTTTAACATTGTTTAATTTACATTTGAAAAGGGGTTTACTCACTTATATAGTGTGATCTTTTTTAAAACTAGTACAGACTCATAAAATTTTCTGAGGATGTAAACAGACAATAGATTAATTGTATTATTTTTAAGCAAGTTCACTTAGAATGACTCACACTAGAAGTAATTTTTCAAAATAAGCTAAGATATAGAAAAAAGCAAAATATATGCTTGGTAAATAATCATTCTGCTTTAACTGTGTCTGTGTCAAATATGCAACATGCTAAATTCATAGTAGGCATTTTATATCATGCTTATCAGGAATCTATTTTATAATTATTTTGTTTATTTTAGTTATATAATTAATATAATTAATTATTGACCTGAATATATCAGCTATAACACTTTAAAATGTATTTTTCATAAGTGAAATAATTTTTAACACTATAACAAAGTAAATATCTTTTTAATGTCTCCATCAATTATGTTTATCTTGGATATACACATATGCATTAATATGCATATTAAAATGTATAAATGTTCATGCAGAAATATATGTTTTATCTTTTTATTTCTAGTAAAAGTAGTATTAACTTTGTCACAAAGTTTTGTGAAGGGTTTTTTTTTTATATCATGTAGAGTTCTCATTTATTGGATAGACCAAAAGCAAATTAGTGATGCAGCTGCTACCTTAGATACTTTTGTTGTAGTTTTACTTTGGACCATTTCTTCAATCTGGCATATACCTTGGAATAATTAGTCTGCATGACCATATCTCATTTCTTCAGGGGTTTTAAGTTCTTTAGAATGCATAAAATTTTAAAAACACTAATTTCTTCCAGTACCATTTAAAGGTTTAAATACATTTTGTTTGAAAAAAAAAAAAAAGAAGACTTTTTTGGGTAGTTGGGTAGCACTAAACATGTATTATGAGCACCATTGTTTAAGAAAATGCAGCATCTTAAATACTGTATATTGAATTTATAGACAAAAACTGTCTTTGAGTAGGCCTATAGATAGAAATGAAGGCATATACATTGTTATAATTGTTATCTTTTATTTTCAGCTTTCTAGCTTTTGGAAGATTGCACTAAAAGAAAAAATATATAAAGACCCAGAATTAAAAACAATATTTAGTGGTATAGTTTTACTACTATTTATAAAAAAATATATTGTTGCAGGTATTGGATAAAATAAACCCTTGGTTTTTAAACGCATGAATTACAAATACTTGCCATTCTGTCGTCTTTGAAAATGCCCACAATACTATGATCCATCCATTGCTTTGCTGAGACTCTGTTTCCTCTACAGGAGAGATTAAGATAACTAAAATATAACAAAATAAAATAAAAAATAACAACAAATTAGACACTTATACTTAAAGTTATAGAACTCTGAATTTAGGTTGAAGAATTTAACAGCATTCGAGATGAGATAAAGTTTAGGCATTCATTCTTGACTAAGGCCTTATTCAAGGGGCTGAATAAAGTAATCCCAGCTTCATATTTCTCAGAATTTGACTTTTCTTTTTGCTTCTTTCTCTTACATCCTACAAGGTAATTGCAAACACATGCGCTCATGCATATACATACAAAATGAACACAGTATAATATTAGAAGACATTCAGAGTTGATATCTAAATAGTGAAAACATTCTGGGTCTTTTGATGATCTTTAGATAAAAGGTTCTGCTTGTTTTCTGATCCTGATTAATAGTTAAATTTCCTTAGCTGCACAAAAAACCCCACTATGTGGTTAGTGTCTATCAGTGACTGCTAAGCCAACCACTGAGACTTAGGGGACAAAAAATGTATTTCTGTATGTATTGTGTGTATGTGTATATATATATTGTAATTATGCTAATAGTATTGATTACTGTGCTCTAAGCCATGACCTGTCTTGTTTGATTCATTAAGTCTCATTGTCCACTTTAGACATAGAGCTATAGCTGGTTTATACCATGCCATTTCTGAGTTTAGAATTATTTCCCAAAAATAATGAAATAAGAACATGTTAGGTAGAAATATTGATCTTTTAGTCCTTTATAAGTAACAAAAAATGATTTTCACACCACATATATTTCTCTTTCTTTGCTCAGTCATTAATTTTCCTGCCTAGTTTTAAAAAATATTTTGATAAGTTATAGAGAAAAAGCAAACTGGAATTCTGGAGATTTTATTTCTATTTATTTATTATTTAATGACACAAAGTAGATGATTGGATGACATGAGAAGAGTGTACATCTGTGAAATTATGTAAAACTATAACCAGTAAAAGAATATAATATGCTTTATTATTTTTATCTCGCATAAGATTTTACCTCTATGTAGGAAAATGCAAAATTGGTATTTTCTTCTTTCTCTCCTCCTTAAGGATGGTTTTGTGTATACTAATATAATTCTTTTTCTTTTCGTTTTTTTTAACCATACCCGTGATGCTCAGGGGTTGCTCCTGGATATGTGCTTAGAAATCGCTCCTGGCTTGGGGGGCCATATGGGATGTCAGGGGATTGAACTGAGGACCATCCTAGGCAAGTGTGTGCAAGGCAAATACCCTACAGCTTGTGCCACTACTCTGACCCTATTTGTACACTAATATAATTCTATCTCCCTTGCATGCCCATTTTAAACAAGCATAATAGTATAGCCAAATATGAATTGTGTCATTTTTTATTTCAACAAATTATTAAAATAAACATTTTTCTTCATGCAGAAAATATTCTAAGCATTGTTCTGGTCTTTAACATATTCTCAAATGCCTTCATTGATCTATACAAAATATTGCAAATTTAATAGCATCTTCTGTATTAAACTATAATGGTTCAATACCTTTCTACTAAAAAAAGTATTACTACTGAATATCGAAGAGAACTTCCAATGTCTGGGTTATTCACATACTAAAACCATAATCAAAGCAACATCAGATTAGCAAACAAACATATATTGCACAATGTGTAAAGAAATTTATGTGGCTGCAAATCTAAAGATCTATATCTTTATTTTTATTATATATATAAAATATATATTATATATATTTATATATATACATGTATACATATTATTTAAATACGTATATCCATGACATAATTAATATTATTTATAGTAAGTCAAGGAAGGATGAAACATACCATGGCAAGGATGACAAAATGGGAGATAATATAATCTTATCTCCCAGTAAATTAATATATTTTAAGTACTTTTAGCTAGGAATATAAACTATTCCTTAACCTATACCCCCTAAGGTGTGTTAGGAAAAGAAAAAAAGCCTAGTTCAAAGAAAAAAACTTTTAGAACCTTCACCATTTTTATGTTAAAATTATCTGCAGCTTTGAGATAAGCTCTGAGAAGCAGCACCATAATTGGCAAAAATGAAAACCTTTAAAAGTGGCCGAAAGGGAGCCAAGAACAAAGTCGTTGATCCACTTTATCAGAAATATTTGTATGATGTGAAAGCACCAGCAAAATTTAATATGACAAATATGGGAATACATTAGTCATGAGAACCAGTGAATTTGAATTACATAGTTATCCTTGCTGATATGCAGAATAAAAAAGTGCATTTAGGAAATTCAGGATAATTATTAAAGATGTTTAGTGTAAATAGACTACACAACACTTTCATAGCATGATTCTCATATGCGACATATTTTGTTTCATGGTAAAAATGGGAGATTATGATTAAAGTTCATATGCTGTCAATAATACCAATGGATATTTTTATCTGCTCTATATAGTTTCACTAAGGAATATAATACCCATATTTAGGAAGACCTTTAAGTGTCAGCACAAGACCATCAACCATATTAAAGCTGAAAATTATAATTCAAGAACAGAAGAAAAATAGCTTGGAATGGATGGTCAATAAATTGATACCAAAAGGTATTGAATAGACAGTGACAATATTTTAAATTTATCAACTCCATGATATCTTTGTTAAAAAAGTAACAAACTGAGGAATCCCATATTTGAATTGATAAAATTTACATAAGCACAAGGTGATTGTAGTAGCTCTGGGAAAAATACTGGGAATGAGATAAGTATCACAAAGTTGGAAAAATTGATGAATAAGAGCCAGTGTAATAATGTGTTTAACCCAGGCATTAGTTGATAAAAAAAAATAGTGTTTTATTTGTGGAAAAATATCTGATTATTTTCACTCATTTGTGGGATATAAGACAAAAACATAGTATAGTAATAATATCCAGAGACAATAGAATGAGGGCCTGGAGGAACAATCCAGGATAGGCAGCTCACCAAATTGGGGAGCAATGCAGTTAGGTTAGAGAAGAGGCAACTATGATAATGATATCTAGAACTAATCACCGGGCAAGACCTAGATGCTGAACAAAGATAAAATGATAGGCATAGTAACCCTTCAATAACAATAATGCATACCATAATGTCTAAAAGTAAAAGAGAAAATGGAGTAAAATTTCTGCCCTAGAGAGTCTAGCAGGGGAAGAGTGGGAGGGAAACTGGGACATAGGTGGCAGGAAATGTACATGTGTGAACAGTGGTGTTAAGATTGGAACTCAGTCATGGACAATACTGTTTACAGTGTTTAAATAAAAGGAAAATATGAGGCTTGAGTGGTGGCACAAGCGGTAGGGCATTTGCCTTGGACATGCTAACTTAGGAAGGACCTCAGTTAGATCACTAACATCCCATATGGTCCTCCAAGTCAGGAGCGATTTCTGAGCACAGAGCCAGGAGCACAGAGCATCACAGGGTGTGGCCCATAAACCAAAAAAAAAAAAAAAGAGAGAGAGAGAGAAATATGATTATTTTATATAATAGGAACAGTTTTTTATGGTCCTTAGAGACTTGATATTCCTTGGTTACCTATATATTTTTTTAATTTAATTAAGGTGAAAATAGCAAAGGTCTACAATGGGAAAACTAAGTCTAACTGATGTTTTATCTTTCTAAGTCCTTTTTTTTTTTTTTAGTTATTTGTTTTTTTTTTTTAATTTTTATTTTGACCAAAGTGGATTACAAATCTTTCACAGTAATTTTTTAGGTACATAGTGACATTGAATCAGGGGCATTCCTACCACCAATGTTGTCCTCACTCCACCCCTGTTCCCTTTAACAGTCAAGGTAAATCTCCAAATCCATGCCATTATATTTGTCTATCACATTCCTGTCTTAAAACATTTCAGATTTTATTCTTGTCTGTTTTAGTTTAACAATCAAATTAAAAATGGTCCCAGTATGACGGCAGGCTTGGGCAGGGTTTGGTAATGTCCTAGAAATAAATGTCTCTGGGAACGTTGATAGTGGGAGGTTGACACTGGAGGTAGGATTAGTACTGAAACATTGTCTGCCTAAAACTCAGTCACAAATAACTTCTTAAATCACAATTGCTTTAAATAAAGATCATGACAATTATGTGTTTGCAATTTAAATAGTCTAAATTTGAATTAAATAAAATAGATAAATTGTATTATTGATGATTAATATAAGAAAAAATCATTAATTTTTCCAAGTTTAAAAAACAAAAAACTTACATAATACACAAATAATGGACACTATCCTATAAATAAAAGCAAATTTTCCTACCAGTAAAAATCGATGACTTTTATATTTTTAGAGTAACGAAATATGCCTGTTTTTTATGGTAAGGGACTTTAATATACAATTACCACCCATGCATAGAAGCTTAAAAGTAATATATTTTGTGGGCCTGAAAGATAGCACAGCGGTAGGGCATTTGCCTTGTAAACAACTGATCTAGGATGGATGGTGGTTCGAATCCTGGCATCCCATATGGTTCCCCGACGCATGCCAGGATGATTTCTGAGCTCAGAGCCTGGAGTAACCCCTGAGAGCCGGCTGAAGTGATCCAAAAATACATAAAGCAAAGAAAAAATTAATATATTTTGAATGTTAGCAATTAAAAAGTTTACTTTTATTTTAGAATACCACATTTCATAGAGATAATCTATATTTATGCATGATAAAGTATATAGTATGTGCATAGATTTCTGTAATTATAAGTGCAAGTTGATTTGTTTTTAATGCTTCTGATGAGCTACTATAATTATATTATTAAATTTTTTGTATATATTATATTTAAAGTATATAGAAAGATTATGAAACCAGTATTATCTTACTAATATTTGCATAATTGTAGTAACTGCAGATGTTAAAAGTCCTAATACACTTACATAAATATTTGTTGTTTTGAACATATACAGATAGGGAGGAAGGAAGAAAGTAAGAAAGGAGGAAGAAAAGAAGGAAGGAAGAAAGGGAGGGAGGGAAGGAAAGAAAAGAGGAAAGGGGGAGGGAGGAAGGAAAGAAGGAAGGAAAGGTAGAAGGAGGGAAGGGGAGGAAGGAAGGAAGGAGGAAAAAGGAAGGGAGGGAGAAAGGGAAGAAGGAAGAAAGGAGGAAGAAAAGAAGGAAGAAAGGAAGGGAGGGAGGAGGAAAGAAAGAAAAATGTATATAAAGATGAATATTGAGAATATAACTTTGATATTTATACTTGAATATAATAATATATGTAAATAACAATATGCACATGAATTTAGAACACATTTGTATGTATGTAATATATGTATGTGCATATATATGCACACATACAAACTCTGCAAATGTAATCTGGTAGAGAAGAATAATGCTATTTGGACCATTAGCATGTCATTAGGATTAATCAAACCAAGAAGATAATATAACACAGAATTAATCATCAAATATGTAAAGATATGACTCTGGAGAGTTTTGATCAGAATTAATGTGTTGTTCAGTAAGAGTATAAAATCTTTGAAGTTCCACTGCCATTGTGACACATTTCCTTTTTTATTCTCAGATAATTCCCTTGAGAATTGAAGTAAAAGAGGTGAAAGAACTGAGCAATAGAGAAAAGAAGATGGCAGTTCCACTGGGACAAATAGAAGAAGATTTTAATGCCCTCTTCTAAGAGGAAGAGCATGTTTTTAAAGGACCTGCCCTAGGGAATGAATGAATATGGAGTTCTGATGAGGATTTATCTGCAGGATCTTGGAAAGGTCAAAACTATCAATGCTTTGAAGAGCAGTCTTGAAATATCTTGCTTAAGTTTTAGACAAATAATAATGAGATAAATCTTAGGTCTTCAAGTACAAGACCAGGGAAAAAGCAAGTGATAATGTGATTAAGCCTTATTTTTTTAATTGGCTGGAGAAAATTTCTCAGTGTTAAAATAAAATAATTGCAGTGTTCTTCTAATCACTTCCTTCTGATGTAATGTGTTTTACTTATTTTCTATAAATTTAAGGAGCACTAAATGAATTTGACCATCCACTAATACCTATGAGGTTATGGTTGGCTTATAAGTGTAGCTTGTTTCTTAAAATTTGCATAGAAATATTTGGCTATCTCAAAAGAGGAAATATTTACATATTTAGGAGTTTTGAAAAATTGAACAATGAAATGTATTTTGTTACTTGTATGAAGTTTTCAAAATGATCCAATCTCTATGAAAAGCAACAAATGGATGTCTCAAAAAATTACCAGATGCTCCAGAAATATCATTTTTATATATACCCCCAAACCAAAATAATTCAAAAGAATATATGCACATCTGAGTTCACTACAATACTTATTACAGTGACCAAGAAATGGAAATAAACCACAAACCAAACTACAAATGAATGCTTTAAAATTTTTTCATATTTATACAGACTATAAGACTATAGAGTTATAAAGTTATAAAGGAAAAAATCATGTATTTTCCCATTATATGGGGTTGAACTAAAGGTTATCATGCTGAAAAAAGAATGATATCTCCCATATGTAAGAGTTAAAGATACAGTAATAAAAATAGACAAAAAATACAGAGCTCTATGGCTCTTAACTTTAGTGAAGGGCTTTTGAGTAGGAGGGATTATAGCCTATTGGGGGATACAACTGTGTATTATGGTGGCAAGTGTATTGTTAGAATAATGTATATGTGAAATCATTAACAGTATTATAAATAAGATTACCACAATAAATATTGAAAAATATGATGGGGTGTAGTTGATAGACACCAGGAAAATAAATAAACTCCTTTTAGGCTGGTCCCCTTAAATAAATCTCATATTATTTGTAAAGAACTAAGAACATACATGTAAAATGTAATTTTTAAGAAACTATATTGCAAGTGGGAACTCTGAAAGGAGAGTGGTATGAATAGCAATGCAAAATAAAAATATTCAAACAAATAAAATAATGGAATACAAAAATTCTATGTGCCATACTTCTCATGTGATTACCTGGCTCTTGGGGTTTTGAAAGATGGGTGGTCTTCCAGTTTGATTCATATCAGTTTTCTCTGCGTGGATGTCTTTGCAATGTCTTTGGATGATTGTTAAATATTAATACTCCCTTTCATTCCACCCAGTGTGTGAGTCACTTTGACTTACTGTCCACATGACCAAGGCTTCTCTCCTGTTACAGCTCCATCAAGAATTCATTATCTGGGAATATGGCTATGGTTGCATGTGGAGCCAGTGCAAAAGTGGAAAGGAAAAAGAAAGAAGAAAGTGGCATGCATCCTCTAGCCAAAACTTCTAGATAAATATATGTAATTGTCATCCTAACAACCTGGAATAAATCCAAAACCACACTTTTCTTTTTAAAGCTTGATTTATAGTCCATGTTAGACATTTTTCAAAGACTAAATATCCTGAATATAAAACTCTCTTTCTAGCTGTTGATTTGATTTTCTGTTTACAAATTTGAAAGAGGAACAGGAATTTTGTGTGCATAATTTATTAGAACATATTTGTTGATCTGTGAAGCAATACTATAATGTTTCCATAAGAGAAAATAATATTGCAATATATAGGTAACTTAGAAGAATTGAGAAAACATCAGTGTCTTAATTATTTAGGCTGGCGATATAGTACATGTCTTAATTAACACATTTATCTTGGACATGGATGACTCAGGTTTAATTACCAGAACCATATATACTCCCCAGAACATTACCTGGAGCAAACCTTGAGAACATAACCAAGAGTGAGCTCTGAGTACCATTGTGTGTGGTCAAAATACCCCCCAGTATTACTTATTTGATCAATAAAAGAAATGTTATATACACTTTAAAAAATGGGAAGGAAAAAATTTAAATGCATTTTTGCTCCAAGGTAATATGTGTCCACATACTAAAGGATGCTTTTTTACTCTGAATGGAGTCATATTCTCTCTTAAACATTCCTTTTCTCTTCTCTTCCCTCACAGCAAAGTAGATTTCTTTCAATTAAATTATTTTAAATCAGGGCCGGAGAGATAGCGTGGAGGTAAGGCGTTTGCCTTTCATGCAGAAAGATGGTGGTTCGAATCCTGGCATCCCATATGGTCCCCTGTGCCTGCCAGGAGCAATTTCTGAGCATAGAGCCAGGAGTGGCCCCTGACCATTGGCCGGTGTGACCCAAAAACAAAACAAAACAAAACAAAACAAAACAAAACAAAAAAAATTCTAAAAGAGAAAATTAAATCTGTAAAAAGTCAAGAAAACTATAATGGAATGTCTTAAAATTTGTTTTTAATAAATATACATTAATTGTCAAAATTGAATATGAACAAAGTGAGTCTGAATGTTTTATCACATGAAATAATATGTAATATTTCCTAATAGTATCCATTTTATAGCAGTTAAAGAAAAAATAGTGGTTTCTAAGAAATATTGCTTCACAACTAGAAATGAAAAAATTGAAAAATTAACACCATTTTTAATGATCTTCATTTAGTCTTTGATTTGCTATTCAGTATCAGCACATGTCATATTTCTAGTATCTCATATGTCACCGTTGGGCAAGTAATTAATGCTGTGCCTTTAATAGCAGTCAGACAACCATGCAGTCAGTCATGCAATTTCTTTATTGCCACTTTTGAGTAACCACACTATTGTTTTTTGTGTATGAGTCAAAAGTCTCTTTGGATACAATTTCTATATAAATTATATATTCCTATGTAACCTTTGCCCTCAGTCCCATTGCATATATTAGCTGTATCATGTTTATTTTTGTGATGTTAATCATTTGTTTTTATTGTCCTAGCCCTTAAACATGTATCTGTCTGGAGAAGAAACTCATGAGATATTTATTGAATACATGAAATAAAAGGTCAATTGAGCTCTGTGTGTAACCCCATACATTTTTCGGAAGAACATTAATGTCCATCTGTAGGACCAAGTGTTCTAGAAAAGTACACAAATAAATTTTATATTTTACCAGTCTTTAAGAAATCTAAGTTTCACATTATACAAAATTTTATATAGTATAAAATTAAAAATTTTAATTTGCCTTATGTGTGTATTTAGTAATATTACATAAACTGTTTAATTTTCCTACATTTAATAATTTATATTTATTAATAAATATATTTCCATTTTCTAAGATATTTTATTGTTCTTCCTGTTAGAAGACTTAAAATGTGTTTCACAAAATGCATGAAAATTTGAAGGTGTCATGTATTTAAATACTTTTTGAATCTGTATTTTTAAACACTTTGGAAATTACATTTTTAGTTATACTTGTTATTTTATAATCACTGTGTTGAATTTTAAATCAGCCTAATTATTTAGGCCAATGATATGTTTAAAATACATTAGTGTTTTAAATATTTGATAGCTAGTCATTTAGAACTTTATTATGTAATTTTATTATAAAATATTCTGAAATTACTCATTTTCTTTACTAATTTATTGATAAAATGGTCAAACTATACATATAAAATACATATATTACTTGAAGTATTTAATTCATAATTTATACAATGATTTACATATAAATACACACAATGATCATGTAAGTATGATTACTTACAATTTTTCTAGATTTTGATAATAATACTATATTTAAATATTTAACACTAACAAATATTTGTGAAGGTATAAAGATACCTTGATACAGTATTGGTGGTAATGTAGGTAGGTGCAACTATGGATTGGTACAGTGATATGGAAATTCTGTTCAAAAATGAAAAATTTGAAAATTATGTATTTTATTAACATAATTAGTAGTAATTATAAAATGTATGAAAATAAAAAATTATGTACATTAATTTTTGTAACAGAACATTATGTTCACTATATGTTTACATATATTTTATATATATTCACAATAAGCCACATTTAAAATCAACCTAAATTCCTTAAATCAGCTGTGGTATATATACTCAGTGGAGTGTTCTCCATTTACCATTATGAAATTGTGTTTTGGGGGGGGGACCAAATGAGCAAAACTCAAACTGATGATGCTTAATGCATTGAAAAAGTAAGTGATAGTTTTTTTTATATATGTTGATTAAATGAATATAAACTGTTCAAATAAATAAAAGTAAACAGACTTAGTGAAAAAAAAAATATATATCACCATGAGAATAGCTGGGTAAACTGAGAGATTAAAGAAGTCTTTCTGGTGATGAAGAACAATGTACTTTGTGGGTATATGCAGATTGGAATTTCTGAATGTGATAAGTATTAAAAGCAATAATAAACTGATAAAATAGAAGACAATAAACAACATACATCTTTACACATTAGCTGTATATAATGAACAACAGAATTGCCAGTTAATTTTGTAGAAATTATAATCAAACAAAGGCATGCTAATTAATGTTAAGAGAATTTGAAATACTTGCAAAACTGTTTTTAACTTTCAAAAACATTCATTTATAGTGTTAATATGCTTAGTTTAATGTTTCTGGTCTATTAATTTTATAAATAAATGCCATTTACCAAAAATTAGAATATTCAAATATCATAGAATTATTTATTTTGTCCTAAATAAAACCCTACAAGAAATAAATAGAAATGTTAGAAAACTGATGGTGGAGATTGAAGAGAATTAACAAGCAAGACCTATTTCCATTGTATACACACACACACACACACACACACACACACACACACACACACAAACCCTTGGAAACTAATTGATTCTTTCACTCTTGAATAGAAAGCATGTCACATTTTCTAAAGCTCTTTGCTACATTTGGTACAGTAATTTCTATCAAGGGGCAAATTGGCTTTCCTTTTACAGACCATTGCCAGCTACAATTCAACCAATGGGATTTGAAAAGAATAGTCTCTGACTTTGATTTATATTGACGTTGTAAAAGATTTGAACAAATGTTACCAAAAATATCACTTTAGTATTAGTAAATTTTCTTTAGTTAAAGTGATAATTATAAATTAATCCTGACTAAATTATATATTTGGAAAATTATTCATAGATATGAAATTAAGACAAGACTTTTCTTTTTTATTTTCATCATACAATATCTAAATAAAAGTGTGTGGGAACAGGAACCTAATATAAAAGAGGAAGCATTTCCTATGAACACACAAGGTTGATTTGTGGTATCATATGGCCTGCCAAGCAAAAATAATGTAAATAACCCTGATGGTCCCCAGTACTTGTCAGATTCCCAACACTTATAAATTCAAATGAACAAGAATTATTTTTTATAGTTTAACATTATTATTTTAAAAAGGTTCAAAGATAGAAATTTTAAGATATGTGTTTAATGAGTAAATATATGATTAATTTTAAAATAAAAGCTTTAAATAATATTTTCTTAATGGAAATAAATGATAAAATGGGGAAGTATATATCTACACAAATTTGTACTTCTTGCTTTTGGACAATACCTAGAAGTATTCAGGGGTTATGTGGTATCACATCTAATTTTCTAAGAATAGTTCAACATTAACATCATTGGAAATAGATTTGATATTTCCAATATAATAGTATTTTTGTTAATTTTTGTTTAAGTTGAAGATAAGTCTTTTTTTCTTTTAGAATTTTCCACAATGCCTAAACTAAAGCAGGTGGCATTGCAGTTCACATAACCAATTTATGAGCCCCAATGATCATTTACTACAAGTCCAGACTTAAGTTATTTTTCTGGGTTACTGCTAGCATGTGCTATTTCAATTTCTTTCTACAAAAAGTCTAATTTTGTCCATTTGAAGTTATTAAAATATAAAATTAATCTTTTGGTTCCAAGATGAAAACTAAGTTTGTTTGCTTTTAGAATAAAAATCAAACTGTTTACTCTGCCAATCAATTTACCTCTAAGCTTTTTAGAAAAGTTATATAATTTTTTCATCTAATACTCACAAATTGTCTTCATTATGCTGATGTACCCTTTTAAATTTCTGCCATTCTAGGTGAACAAGATTTATTCATATGATTTCTAGTCATCCTTGCCTCAGTTCAAATACAATTTTTTCAAGAATCCATTCATGAACATAACTCTAAGTTAATAGTATAAAAATTTTCATTTTATACTCATGCATGTATATTTATATACTTTATATTTATTATATAAAAGTAATAAGATAATGCATTTGCAATTATTTTGATAATATAATCCTGTATACAATAGTTTACTTCACCACTTATCAACCTCTGGTAATTTATACATCTTTCTTTGTTATATCCTATTACATTCTGTCCAAGGGCCCAAATCTGAATTTATCAGTTAATATTCCAGTATGAGAAGTTTATTAAATTTCTTGTATTATTTCTCTGTAAAAATAAATGAGTGAGATATTCTGGTTGTTTTTCTCATTTTTTTTTTTCATTTTAATAACTTTTAAGAACAAGGTGTCTTCAGTTTCATGAAAATTGGAGGAATTATAGCCAGATAGTGTTCTATTATGTATCTATTCCACAACTTTTTACACCTTTGTCTGTTGTACTGTTGATTTATTTCCATTTCCTGGCTATTTTATAAGGCTTATGATGAACATAGGTGTGCCAATGTTCATCTGTTTTTTTTTTTTTTCTTGTTATGGGTACTTTTTCCTTTGAGTGTTGATGCCAAGAACTAAAACTATTGGGTCAGTTGAAAATTTTAGTATTAGTTTTTTGAGACATAACCAGACTGTGCATGCTTCATAAAAAGGCTACACCGAACAATATTTTCCTAGAAATAAATCAGTTTGCTTTTTTTAATTACACTTCAATCAACCCTGCTTGTTATCAGTACTTTTGATGCATGCAATTTTCAGAAATATTTTTGAATTGAGTTAATGCAGGGTCAGGTATATAGTTAATAGATTTAGGTGAATCCCTGACATGTTGCCAACACAAGTATGATATTTATCACTAAAATTCAACTCTGAGCCCAAACAGTGGTATCTTAATAAAATCAAGAGTTATTCCCCCCCAATAAAACTGATGAAATAACCAAAATAAAAGGTAAGCTATTGTACAATGGAAAAAATAATTTGTCTTTCAGATATAATCTAAGTGCATAGATAGAGGAATTTGAAATTAAACTTTACCAATTCTCCAGTGGGAGCCATGAGATGATCAGAGTGTTTTTTACTACTCTGTCCTCAAAGTTATAAAATCATACTCCTTAAATATGATCAAGTTTTTTTTCTTTCCTTATTTTTTGTGATAATTTTTTTCTTTATTTAAATATCTTGATTACATAAATGTGATTAGGTTTTAGTCATGTAAAGAACATCCCACTTCACCACTGCAACATTCCCACCACCAATGTCCCAAATCTCCCTCCATCCCACCCCACCCCCACCTGTACTCTAGACAGGCTTTCCAGTTCCGTCATTCATTCACATGATTATCATAGTTCTCTGTGTAGTTATTTATATAGCTGCACTCACCACTCTTTGTGGTGAGCTTCATGAAGTGAGCTGGAAGTTCCACCCCTCCTCTCCTTGTCTCTGAGGATTGTTGCAAAAATGACTTTTATTTTTCTTAAAACCATAGATGAGTGAGACTATTCTGTGAGAGACTATTCTCTCTCTCTCCCTCTGACTTATTTCACTCAGCATGATAGATTCCATGTACATCCACGTATAGGAAAATTTCATGACTTCATCTCTCCTGACGGCTGCATAATATTCCATTGTGTATATGTACCACTGTTTCTTTAGCCATTTGTCTGTTGAAGGGCATCCTGGTTGTTTCCAGAGCCTGGCTATTGTGAATAGTGCTGCAATAAATATAGGTGTGAGGAAGGGGTTTTTGTATTGTATTCTTGTGTTCTTAGGGTATATCCCTTGGAGTGGAATAGCTGGGTCAAATGGGAGCTCAATTTCCAGATTTTGGAGGAATCTCCATATCTCTTTCCATAGAGGTTGGACTAGACGGCATTCCTACCAGCAGTGGATAAGAGTTCCTTTTTCTCCACATTCCCGCCAGCAATGATTGTTCTCATTCTTTGTGATGTGCACCAATCTTTGTGGTGTGAGGTGGTATCTCATTGTTGTTTTGATTTGCATCTCCCTGATAGTGACGAGGAGCATTTTTTCATGTGCCTTTTGGCCATTTATATTCCTTTTTTATCAAAGTGTCTGTTTATTATTCTCCCCATTTTTGATGGGATTAGATGTTTTTTTCTTGTAAAGTTCTGTCAGTGCCCTGTATATTTTGGATATTAGCCCCTTATCTGATGAGTGTTGGGTGAATAGTTTCGCCCACTTGGTGGGTGACTCTTGTATCCTGGGCACTATTTCTTTTGAGGTGCAGAAGCTTCTCAGTTCAATGTATTCCCATCAGTTGATCTCTGCTTCCACATATTTGGAAAGTGCAGTTTCCTCCTTAAAGATGCCTTTAGTCTCAATGTCATGGAATGTTTTTACCAAACAACTTTTACATGTTGATAATTTCTCAATAAGGTGATTATAAAACTGAAACAGTCAAAATCTATGTACAGTACAGAAGTTTAAAAGAAAATTAAAAGATTTAGAAATTAACTACTTTTAATAGAAGAGGATAAAGTTTGAAGATGTTATATAAATGTAATTTCATAGATAAATACAGAACTGACAAAGGATTATCTGTGGATAATCCGTAAACCTAATTTTAACAGTTGGTATCTACCAACATCAAGCCTCTAAAAGTAAAACTGCAGAGAAGATTTCAGTTTCTTATACCTTATTTTTTGCCAAAAAGTTCTTGTACGATAAAAATCAGTGAAAGCTATATTACAGGGGGAAGGCATAAAAATCTATGTTTTCTTCTCTCTAGTTATACATTTTGCTGCAGTTGGGTAGACTATATGATTAGTCATTGCAAATGTGCTCTACAGAGATCACAATTTGCAAGAGAGAGATTATTTAAAGAGATGAAAAAAATATAAGAATATTTATTTTGACATCATATAAAGCTAAGAATCTTGCTAGAATAATGTAATTCCAAATATTGCTATATTTATTTTTCCCAAATAAAATTTTCTCACTTTTGCTTTATCATTTTCTCTGTATACATATTTAAAAATTGATATTAAAAATCATTATTTCACATTTTCTTAGATCCTTTTCAATGTTTCCTAAAGCAAATAGAAATTATATACCAATTAAACATCCAGATGCTACTATATTATCTGATCTATATAACAATTACTTGTATTTCCTTTTTATCTCCTTTGCAATAAAAATTTACATCATGCCAAGTTATTCAAATAAAAACTTCTCTTGTCAAACTATTACCCATCAGTTTATTTTTCTTGAGTGGCTAATGTTTATTATTGTTTTTAATTCATTATTTCAGATCATCTCTGTAACTTTTATGTTTATGTAGTTAATGTATATGGAAAAAAGAAATATCTTCTCACTTTATATTATGATTTAATAGTTTTTTGTTTTATTAAATATTCTGAAAAAGAGCATTTGGTATCATTTGTGATAGAAAATAACTTTTCTCTATGTTAATCAATTTATGATTATTTTGCAGTAGGCTTGTGATAATTCATAATATGTTAAATCATATTTTCTGTTAATATAATCATGGACATTTTATTTAAAGAAGCCTGAGGTCCAGTTAGTCAAATATGATGTACAGCAATGAGTTCAGAAATAACTTTATTTGGGGCCAGAATGATAGCACAGAGGTAGGGCTTTTGTCTTGCATGCTGCCAACCTGGGATGGACCCAGATTTGATCCCTGGCATTTCATATGAACCCTAAGACTGCCAGGAGCAATTTCTGAGTGCAAAGCCAGGAGTAAGCCCTAAGCACTGCTGGGTGTTGCCTTCAAAAACAAACAAATAAACAATCAAAAAAAAAAACCAACCGCAAAATAGAAAGAACTTTATTTGCTATGAAGCATCAAGCTGGATAATGGAGGACTCATATCCTCAAAATTAATACTTTTATCTGAATGTTGACAAGCAGTGTTTGTTTTCTTATTTTACAAATAGAGAAAATGGAAGCATATTTTTTATAGGAAGGTGGTTTCTAAATGAATGAGTGTCTTACATGCAAATCTAAAGGGTATAGAGGGTAAAGTTGAAAAGAAAATCCTTATCTTTTTTTTTTCCTTAATGAGGAAAAGGTAGTTGTTCTTGTCTAATGTTCATCTCTGGTACTATTTCATGGGTTATTAAATAAGTTTATTTTTATCTTTGTTTTTATTTAATAAAAATAAAAGGTAGTATTGTAATAATAGCCAGAGACAATAGAGATAAGGGCTGGAAGGACTGGCCCACGATATGAGGCTTGCCACAAAGAGTAGTGACTGCAGTTAGAGAAATAGCTACACTAACAACTATCATGACAATGGTAGTGAGTGAAAGAAATAGAATGCTTGTCTTGAATACAGGCAGGGTGTGAGGGGGAATTGGATGGGGGGATATTGGTGGTGGGAAGGTTATACTGGTGAGAGGGGATACTCATTTATTATGACTGAAACAGAACTACAAACATGTTAGCAATTGTGTTGCTTAAATAAGGATACTATAAAAATATTTGGTTTTGTTATTTATATTTTTAATTTATCTAATATACTACAAGTGCTTGGGAATTTCTAGTTACCTATGAATTATACTCTTTGTTTCTTGACTCCAAGACCAAGTATTCTTTTGTAATATATATTATAATTTATAGTTATTTTATTTTTGTAGAAGAATATAGATTGCTATGCTGATTATTAAGCTATTTTTAATATCACTGGAATATTTGCTTTCGTATATTTCCTTTCTCTCTTAGACTAAATGTAAGACTCTGAAATCCCTATTACTATTCACCTTGATTTTAAAAAAACAGAAATAATTGTCAATGAGAAAACATAAAGAACTGAAGTAGATTATTTGTATGTAAAAGCCTGATCAGTCATTAGTGTAGTGTTCTGCAGGATTGGGAGACACCATGAATATCACAATTTACCTTGACATTTTCTGTATGTGTTCCAACTGCTCCTGAAATTGGTTGTTGGTCCAAACAAACTCTGAGGCAAAAAATTAACTTAAGCAATTCTATACATTCACAAGAATTACTTTTCACTAAGTAATAGATATTTATTCCTACATAAAAACTATACTGCGGGGTCCTGCAAGCCCCCCGGGGGGGGGCCCGGCCAGCAGGAATCAGTTGGGAGGCTCACGGACGGCCACATCTTTATTTAGCAGGGCTAGAAGCACAACCACACCTGTAAAAAATCTGTGAGAGGTTAGTAATAATGACCTTAGGCGATTAAACCGGTCTAAGGTAATCTTTATTGGGGTCCAGCATCTCTTATATAGAGGAGGAGAAATGGGCGGTAAAAAGACGGTGTCAATCATACATTTTGGCGCGAAAGCCATGAGACAAAGGCAGTAAATCGTCTTCCAGAGGGGAGGGAGAAGGAGTGACAATTTTACAATCATTCCCAAGTCAGCAGCTTTCAAAGGATTGCCCTATGACCCTAAAGTGGGGTCTGCAGCTCACAATCCGGAACTATCAGCAGTTTGTGATGGGCAAGTTTTGTTGCATAGTCATTAACTCCGGAATGAAGTTAAAGGGAGTAGCCTAAATCTGGGAATGGTATCGGGGTGTTTACTTTCTCTCTGGCTTCAAAGAGAATATCCTTCAGCTGCAAAATACCTTTCCTGTTAGCTCAAGGACGCACGGCAGAACCTGCACGTAGGCAGCTTTTAGATGAAAAAAGCTGCATAAAGACAGAAGACAGAAAAATTGATCTCTGACAGGACACTGTCTCCAACACTATACCTGGGAAGGGATGCTGCAAGACTGAGAACCTCACTGCCAAATCTTGCCAAAGTTAAATCTTGACTGTAGCTCATGCCAAGAGACAGGTACCAGCCCAGGCACCTGCACCAAGAGGATCTGCTTTGAGACCACATATTTCACTTAGTCAAAGAATCCCACCATAACAAGTAAAAAAACACAATACTACAAAGTCAACAACAGAGAAATATACAGAATTCCACAATGCTTAAAGAATGAAGATGGTAGCTCTGAATATCTGACAATTACTTGTCACCGATATAGCCTCTGCAAAAACAAGAAATGTGGAGGTTTTTTTTTTTTCAAGGAACTCAAGAAAACATGGAATGAACCAAAAACAAACAAACAAACAAAAAAAAAAACCCTAAGATATGTAAGTAGTATAGAGAAAACTTCAAACTTAAATAACAGAATTGGAAACCTTAGTAAGAAAATTAAAATCTTTACTAGAAGGCCACACCAGCAGAATAACAATTTGAGGACAGAATCAATGATATGGAAGATGATCAGTATAACACCTTCATATAATAAAAAGGTTGAGAAAGAGCCTTAAAATAAATGAAGAGAAGATGGAAATATTCTCAAAGAAAGTTAACAAAAAGAAAAAAAAAAGTTAACAGATGACAATATAACTCTGGGATAAACTCAGTTGAAACAATCTAAGAATCACTGGAGTTCCAGAGACCCAGGAGAAAATGCCCCTTGAAGAATAAACAGTCAAGGGCATTGTTGTAAAGAAGTTCCTAGAGCTAAAGAGTGCATGCAACCAAATCCAGGATGCCTTACATGCACCAGCTAAAAGACATTCAAACAAAAGCAACCCCAAGTCTCATCATAGTCATAATGATGAAAAGCATAGGAGGGAAAAATGAACTCATAGATTTGCTTGTACATAGATGGATATGGAGAGTTTTCTGTTGAACTATATGATTTCAAGAAAAAGAGATAATGAGAATAATCAAAATCATTTGTGGTATATATAAAAATACATTATGGTAATAATATATGGAGAAAACAGAGACAAACATCAGGAGAAATTGTCCATGGAGCAAATCTTCCAACATGAAGTGGAAGAATGTTTTTTGGGCAGAGAAGGAACCACTATGATAGTGGAACATGATCACATTGGACAATAATTGAGTGCTGAAAGATGCTGAAAAAAAAGAGGCATGATACCTCTCAGTAACAATATTGCAAATCACAGTGTCAAATGGGGAGGAGAGGAAGTGAGAGTTAGAGAGAGAAATAAAAGGAGAGAGAGAGAGGGAGAGGGAGAGAGAGAGGGAGAGGGAGAGAGAGAGAGAGAGAGAGAGAGAGAGAGAGAGAGAGAGAGAGAGAAAGAGAAAGAGAGAGAGAGTGTGTGTGTTAGACAGATGTTTTATTCATAGGCAGCTAGGGAAGATGGTAAGAGGGAACCTGGGGAAACTGGTGATGGGAAACGTGCATTGATGAAGGGTTTTGTAAATTGCATGACTGAAACTCAATCATGAATAATTGCATCTGTGAGAAAAAATTATTAACAACCTTGTAGCCATGGTATTTAAATAAAGCAATTAATAAAAACTAAAAATTTTTAATACGACATCCCCATTGTTAAAATAGAATTCAGCAAAACAACACCTAAACCACTCACAGTCCTTAACCCTCATTCTAGACCAAATACTAATTCTATTGCAAATCTGTACAAATTATGACCTTTATTGATGCCAAAAATTGCCGATCTTTAAATTAAATTATCTTCTAGTATTTAGCTGTCATTTTTCATTGTGAGCATAGAAAATGCTAACTCTTAATACCTGCACTTAATATTTACCCTAGACTTAATGCTAATCCTATTGCTAATCCTGGCATTGTAATAAATATGGCACAAGTTTAAGCATAAACCTACCAGTTAGACAAAATTTAGCAATTGTCCAATACATTGCTTGCTTTTTTAACTGTTAATAGAACAATACTTAACTTGTAAACCATACACAATCCTTATCTTCATGCTAATCCTATACTATGCTGAATTAAATGTAAGTATAAACCTATCAGTGAGGAAAAAATTAACAATCACATATTTTTTCATATTTAACTTTGAACACAATAATACATACACCTAAACTTACTACAACTCCTAGTCCTTACCTAAACTTGTTTCTATCCCACCCCTAATCCTATCATTATACTAAGGCTGACATAAGTATAGGCATAAACCTAGCAATTAACTCTAACTAAAAAGAAAACTGCTCGATATTTTGCTTATGTATTTTCAACTTTGAAACCAATTCTTAATATGTTATATACACTACCTAACTATAAACTTATAACTAACCCTACCCCTAACCCAAAGTAAGCATCACCTTTACTTATTGTGAAAACTATCAATTTTCTAAATTTAAAGATTTCCCTGAATTTACTTACATTTCAAGTATAAATACTGAAAAAGCTAACACTTCCAAGCCTGACCAGGAATGTGATCCTAATGATAGATCTATCATTATACTAAGTCTATATAATAATAGTGATAAACCTGTCAATTATCCTAAATTTACAATCTTCCTGATTACACTTGATGTTTTAACAGTTAACAAAGCAATACCTAATACTTTGGGGGCATTCACAATCCCCTATCCTGATCATAGCTCTGATTCTAATTTGAAACCTGACCCTTACTCAGCCTGACATTAATTGATGACAAAAACTAAAATTTTGCAAGATTAAATGGCTTCTAAAATTAATTTTTATTTTTTAGATATTGGCATAGAAAAAACTGAAGCTAAAAAGTCCAATCCCATCCTAACCCTAGCAGTGGTTCTAATCCAATAATAGTATCTAACCCTATCATCATACTTAGACTGACACAATTGTGGGCATAAACCATACAATTAGAATAAAATGTATAATCATCCAATACTACTGTTGCATTTTTAACTTGGAATCATCGATAATCATTTCCTAAATCACTACACAATACCCAGACCTCAGCCTTGCACTAATCCTAATTTGATTATAACCATAGCAAGAATAACATTTTCTAATGCTAATGACTACCAATTTTTCTTAAAGGTCTGTTTTTGCTTAACTTTCATTTTTGAATATGTCTTTGGAAAAAAAATCTGTAAATTTAACCCTAATTCTAGTCTTAATTTTATCTTAATGCTAATCCTAGCTATGCTAAAAATGGCAAATTTATAAATAAATATATGCCTAAGAATAAGACTAAATTTAACAATGACCCAGTTATTTCACAATAACCATTTGCATTTTTAACTTTGAAAAGAATAATTTTTAAAATCTAATACCTAGAGATTCTTAAAATTCCTATAAATCTAGTACCTACAGGGAGTGGAGGAGGAGGAGGAGGAAGATAGGGTAGGAAAGCATTGGTAGTGGGATTGCACTGGTGAAGTGGGTATGTATTTTTAGGTATATTTTTATGACTGAAACCCAACTACAACCATGTTTGTAATCATGGTGTTTAAATACATATTATTATAATTTAAAAAGAAAGAATTGAGATTTCAGCCTAGGTGAGTGAAAGAGAAAGAAGTTTATTCACAGGAGCCAAGGACTCCAGGTAACCTGGGAACTATTGGTCTCAATAAAATGGGTCCACACTGTATTTTTCATTTATTTCCAAAAAGAAAATACCTAACTCTAATCATAATCCTAACCCTAATCCTACTACTAATTCCATAGTAAACTTCACCTTTACAAATGCAAAAAACTACCACTTTCTAATAGATAGATACATAGATAGATAGATAGATAGATAGATACATAGATGATAGATAGATAGATAGATAGATAGATAGATAGATAGATAGATAGATAGATAGATAGATAGATAGATAGATTTCCTTGTACTTTCATTTTGTATATGAATACATTACCCAAGGGAAAAACAATCCAAAATTTAACCCTCGGGCTAATGTTAATGATATCACTGTACTTTTAAATCTTATACAAATATAGCCATAAATTGAAGAATTGGCCCAAATTAAAAATTGTCCATTAAATAAAATACTTACTGCCTTTTAATGATGCTTAAGCTACCAATTTTCCTAAATTTAAGATCTCCCTGTATTTATAATTATGAACACAGAAGTTGCTAAATTTAGTCTAATCAGTAGTGTTTTACTTTGACTTAGTTCAGTCTTATGTAGGTTAAAATTAGTATTTGATAAGAGGTTGAGTTATGTTTTGGTATGAGTAGGAGGTAGCTATTGAACTTAACTGTGTTCAAATTCAAAATGGAAAATTAAATATGACAATTGTTTACTTTGTGCTCATTGCTTGGTGACTGCCTAATTTGGGGTCAGTATTAATATAAGGTTTAGTTTAGCATGATGTATATTATTAGGGCTACGTTTAAATTTACGGTTAGTAAAGGAATTTGGTTCTTAGACTTGCAATGTTCAAATTTAAAATGATCTTTAAGAATTTGGCAGTTTTCATTTAATTTATTATCAAGTTTTTGACATATAATATCAGATTTAGTATAGGTTAAATTTACGATTTAGATTAAGGCTAGTGTTAGGATTTGTGTAGGTGAATGGTGTTTAATTTTTCTATGTTCAAGTATAAATATTATTTTAAGTGTTCAGTGAATGTTAAATTTAGGTTATATATTTTTATATTTAACTAACAACTTTATACAGGTTATTGTTAGGGGTAGGATTAGGGCTAATATTAGGATCTGTATAGAGGTTAGGTGATTAATTTTTTTCTATATTCAAGTTTAAAATGTTATTCTAAGTATGAATGATTATTAAATTTAGACTAATATGTAGTTTTTATATGGTCTAACATCAATTTTTTATAGATCAGAGAGGATTTGATAAGTTATAATGCCTAAAGCAGGGTCCATGTAGGAGATAATTTTTAAATTTTACTGTGTTAAAGTTTAAAATGACAAGATAAATAATGGCAATTGTTAAATTCAGGCAAGTAATGAATTTTTGAGTCAGGCTAACATCAGTGTATTTGAAGATTAGGATTAAGATTAGAATAAGGTATGTGTAGTAGTTAAGGTGTTAAATTTCGCTATGTTCAAGATTAAAATAGCAAAGAATAATTGGTCCATTGTTAAATTTGGCTATTTGTTTTGTTAAGCCCTAAGTTTATGTCAAATATAGTTTCAGGTTAAAATTAGCATTCTGAATCAGATATTATTAACATCAGGGTTAAAGTTAGTTTATGCTAGATTAATGCTAAACATTAGTCTGTTCAGACTTTTTTTTTTTCTTTTTGGTCTTTGGGCCACACCAGACAGTGCTCAGAGGCTCTGAACTCAGAAATCATTCCTGACAGGCTCAGGGGACCATATAGGATTCTTGGAATTGTACCCAGGTACGTTCTGGGTAGGTTATGTGCAAGGTAAATGTCCTACCACTGTACCATCTCTCTGGCCCATAGTATATTCAGACTTGAGAGATAGCATGAAGGTAAGGCATTTGCCTTTCATGCAGAAGGACGGTGGTTCAAGTCCCGGCATCCCATATGGGCCCCTGAGCCTGCCAGGGGTGATTTCTGAGCATAGAGCCAGGAGTAACGCTTGAGCACTGCCGGGTGTGACCTAAAAATAAAAAAAATAGGCCGTTTAAACATAAACTGAGCATTATACTATTATATTTGGTAATTGTTGGCATAATCCAGTATCAGTTTAGTATAAATTAGAATGAATATTCAGATTAGAACTAGTACTAGACTAATGATACATGTATGAATATGATGCCTAATTTTTCTATTTGCTCAAGTTAAATGTAAGTGAAGTGTTGTGTGATAGTCAAATATTGGGTAATATGTACAGACTTTAGTTAAGGACTACTATTGATTTAGGGATTATATAAAATTACAGTTATTATTAGGAATAGGGTTAGAGCTAAAGTTAATATTAGTTTTATGTAATGGTTAGATGGTTGGTTTTATTATATATATATATATATTTGGGGGTCACACTCGGTGACGCTCAGGGGTTATTTCTACCTATATGCAGAGAAATCACTCCTGGCTTGTGGGACCATATGGGACACCCTGGATTGAACCGAGGTCTGTCCTAGGTCAGCTGCATGCAATGCAAATGACCTACCACTGTGCTATAGTTCTAGCTGCAGATGGTTGGTTTTAATGTGCTCATAGTTAAACATGCAAATTCAGCATATGTTATGTTTTCAATTTCAGCTAAATTTACCTTTAGTATAGGTTATGGCTAAAATAAATATTAGGACACAGGGTAGAGTAGAATCTCTGTAGGGAGTAGGTATTTAATATTTCTACATAATATGACAGTTTAAATAGTATGTGCCAGTTATTTTGGGCAAATTGTTTAAAACAAGATCCAGGTTTAGGTATTGAATATAGTTAGTGTAGGTTCAATTTATAGTTTTTTGATTTAAGCTAATGTTAGAACTAGTATAGGTTAGTGATAGGACTGAATTAGTGCTAGGTTTAGTGTGAGAATATGTAATAGAGTTATGTGTTTCATTTCAGGACTATTATCAATATTAATTGCCAGGTTAAGTATAGAATAATTGTTAAGTTTAAACTTGTATGTAGATTTTGTCTTAAAGTAGCATCAGCCTTAGAATAGCTTTAGTCTAGAATTAGAATTAGTTCTAGTATTATAGTGAGGGTTCTGTAGGTAATATGTTTAATTTTTATCTGATTAAGTTCAAACTGTCATATTACCTATTGGACAATTACTATTTGTTGGCTAATAATTAGCTAGATGCCTAAACTTAAGTCAGGTACAGTACAATAATAGAGTTATATAGGATTAACTTTAATGTATGGTAAAATCATATATAAGATTACATGTTAAATTATGTTATGTTCAAAGCTATAAAGACAACTTGGCAGTAGGATTACAATAAAGTAATATAATAGCTTGAGATATTTCAATAATTAAAAATGAAAGGAAAGTAAATTGATAAATTTAATGGAAAGCCTCACCAGCAGAGTAACAATTGCTGAGAAAGAATTAGTAAACTTGCAGATAAAGTGAAAACAAAAATTGGTATTAAAAAAAAAACCTTTAAATAAAATCAACAATTCACAACAGGACATTAGGATAAATTCGACCAAAAGAATATAAGAATCATTGGAGTACTGGAGAGCGAAGAAAAAACCAATGAAGAAACAACACTCACAGATATCATTGCCAAGAAATTCCCATAAATAAATAGTGTATGCACTAACATTATAAATGCTGAAGGAGTACCAACTAAAAGAGACCCAAATGAACACACTACAAACCACAACTTAGTCACAGAGATCAAAACCATAAATAGATATAGAATGTTGAAAGCAGTAAGATCAATAAAGGAAATTACAAGAAAAGAAGCATTCTAAATATTTACAGAATATGAATCAAAAGCAACCCTCAGTCCTGAGACAGTTACAATGATAAAACTCAATGAAAAGAATACCTTATCAAATATACTGCACAAAGTAAGATTGTCCTTTATGTTTGAAGATACAATATACAGCTTCACCAATAAACAACATTTTGGGAACTTTAAAGACACAAAACCAACCTTGATAAAACAAGGGGTTCTTTAAGGCAAGTTAAAGCTCACAAACACACCAAACTTCTACAAGGAAATGAAGCAAAATTTCATATCTCTCAATGTTAAATAATTAAATGTGACAATTAAGAGACACAGAGTTGCCATAAAAACAATCCAATATTTTGCTGCCTGGCAGAAACACATTGAATACCTAATCAATAACAGAGTTAAAGTCAAAGTTTGGGACAGAAATCTTCAAGCAAACAACTCCCTTACAAAGGATGAGGTGGCACACTAATATTTGACAAGTTAGTCTATAAGCTCAAAAGGTTATAAAATACAGAAAGTCATTTCTTTATCATCAAGGAATATGCACATCAGAAAGAAAGTATACATTATTAAAGATATATGTACTCAGTGATGGGCTAGCAAAATATTTAAACCAGCTGCTAACAGATTTAAAGAAATACATTGATAGCAACAAAATAGAAATTGAAGAATTTAACAATACTGTCATCTTTTGATAGATCAATAGGCTAAAATTCAACAAAGATATATTGACTTAAAGGAAATGGAAGATATGGTTATAGTCTATATAGGGCTTTCATTCCCAAAAGTTGAAAACCATTCTTCTAAAGTACACATACTACATAATCCAAGATAGATCACAGGAAAGGCCATAAGACAAAACTATAAACTAATAATGCTTGGAAAAAACAAGATGAGGAAACATCAACTTAACAACTTTAAACTGTATTACCAAGTGACTAATTACAACATCATGAAATTAAAACAAAGACAGACTCTCAGGTCAATGGAATAGAATTGATTATCCTGTGACAGATATTCAGGTATACGTGTTGTTTTATTTTTTTTTTTATTTTGATAAAGCAGTGCAAATTGTGATATATAACAATGAAAATCTCTTCAACGAGTTGTTTTGGGAAGTTTGGTCAGCTATTTCAGAAAAGCACCATAAGATATGGTAAAATTAAAATGAAGTAAAAAGAAAACTTAAAATTATTCATGAAATGATATGATGCCTAGAGGAAAACACAAGCCGAATTGTTCATGACATTGAAGGAAAATTATATTCAAAGATGAAAAAGTATTCAGTAAACAAGTAGAAGCAAAGATAACAAACTAGAACTCCTGCAACTCAAAAAATAGAACAATAATAGAAAAGTCATCTATAAATAAAAAAAAAACTCCCCAATACATATAAAATAAGTGTTTAATATCTAAGAAATATAGAACACTAGTAGAGGTTAATGTGAAAAAAACATCAAACATTTGAACCAAGCAGAGATTTGGTGGTCTTGTGTATAGCTGACTAAACGAATGAATTACATTAAGGTTGAATTAAAGTTATGGATAGGGTTCTGTTAAAGTTATGGTATAGGATTGACTATTTTCAAAATTAGAAATACAATTTTTAACCAAAAATGAGTAAATTTAGACTAAAGCTTGGGTATGAATTAATATTTGGAAATGTGTTGAATAAGAGTTTTATTAGAATTAGAGTTAGGTATATATGAATATGTAAGTTACAACTTTGGTAACTTTTTTGTTTCATTTTGTTTTTTTTTTTTTGGGTAACACCTGGCAGCTCGCAGGGATCACTCCTGGCTCTGTGCTCAGAATTTGTTCCTGGCAGGCTCTGAGGACCCTTTGGGATGCCAGGGATAAAACAGGGGTGCATGGCCCTGGTCAGTAGTGTGCAAGGCAAACGCCCTACAGCTTTGCTATCACTTAGGCCTCATCTTTGGCTATTTCTAAAGTTGAAAAGAAAAATTAAAAATAATGATATTATTTAGTTGAATTTAGATGTGTGGGTTTCTAAATGGCTATGTATTGGATTAGGATTGGGTAAAGGTTAGGACACCATAAATTCATTATATATATATATATATATATATATATATATATATATATGACTGCTTAAAGGTATAAATGATAATTTAATGTGAGAAAAAAACGGGAAAAAAGAAAGATAGGGGAATATATGTGTGCATATCTATATTTATATATATGCTTATGTATATATACACAATCATATAGAGGATCACAGTGCCACATAATGGACATTATACTAAGCAAAAAATGTGGATACTGGGGCCCAAGAGGTGCTGCTAGCAGTAAGGCTTCTGCTTTGTCTTTGCTTACCTAGGACTGACCTCGGTTCTATTTCCCTGCATCCCATAAGGTCACCCAGGCCAGGGGCGATTTCTGAGCACATAGCCAGGGGTAACCCTTGAGTGTGTCTGGGTGTGGACCGCCCCCAAAAGAACAAAAACAAAATTTGGAGACATGCATATTGTTTCTTACCTCAATTTTTACAAGTGGTGTATATAAAAACTTAAAGTAATAAATTTTCTTATGGCTATATATAAAAAAATTCAATGATATGTAAATATCATATATTGGCTACAATATGTTTATCACTGATTTCTAAAAACTCCTTTTGAAAGTAATAGTCATTTTCAGACTTTTATGTTTCAGAAATATTAATTGATATCAAAATTTGCCAATAAGTTTCTGATTATGTCCAGCTACAGATAAAATCAGTTGAAATTTAATTATATATATATATTCATGGTTCTCCTAGTAAACAAATATAGGTATAAAAATCAATATGGACCTATGGACCTAACCATTGAAAATAATTGAATATTGCTGCCTGAATAACCTTTATGCTGAATATATTAGACTTAAATATATCTTCTTTATTCTGAGACTCATGTGAATTTATGTTTTTCATGTAACCTGATAATTGTTCAACTTGAGTTATATAAAAAATACAAAAATGTACTCATTTTTTGTATTTTTATGGTTACTATGATTAACGTAAAAACATACACCATATCTTAAAAAAAAGTGGGTAGATGTAAAAATAATGTCTCATGCTTGGAAATTTATGTCAGCACATTACAGTCAATGACTATTTAAAAGTAATAAATAATCTATGTTTTTCTGTACTGTCATGTCATATCTGGACATGGATCCAGGAACCAAAGAGCAAACTTGATAGCAATCACACAGATATAATAAGTTACAGATTATATACTTAAATATATGCTTTTTTATTTGTAGCTGCCATTTTGCATACAATTGTATGGTTTCAGAAGATAAAATTGTATTTCTAAGTTTTAGTCATAAATAATACTGAATGCATATATTGATGATAATCTAAAAATATGCTTTGATCTACAATTATAGATAAAAAATTGACACTCATAAAATTGAAATGTACTTATGGCTATAAAAATGAAATTAATAACAAAGGAATTATGAACAATTTTATGTTTTTTTAATGAAAGAGCTTTTTCATATTCTAATGTTTCATTTTATTTTCATTACTTTCCTCTTAAATTGTAGTGCATATAATTTACAATTTTGGTGGTTAAGAACAAATTTGCTCTTTGAAATTTTACATCATATTTAGATAGAATGGAATCATATGTCTTAATTTAATATTCAAAATTTCTAGTCTTTTAATCATATTAATTTCAGCTTTACTGTAAAATATACAAATAATTTAGGAGAGATGCATGTTTATCTGATTGTAGGTTAAAAGTTAGAAGAGGATTCAATATTCTGAAATTACATTATGAGGTTTAAACATCACTTAATCTTGTCTAGTTCAGAGTTCTATTCTTGCTATCTTTTTAAAAATAAAGCATTAATAATATTTTAAAAATCAACCTAAAATGTAATTGTCATAGCAATAATGATGATATTTAAATTTAAAGTTTAGTGAATTTTAGAAAACTCATATAGACATATTTTATTGCTAAGTAAAATCAAATTATCAAAAGATTAGATAAGGGACAATGAAGTTTCTAGGAAGTAGGCCGTTTACTTATTAACATATTATTAACAATACTTTCAATTATTGGTTTAGAAACATTTCTGCATAAGAACATATTTGGATTCTATTATATTAAAATAATATTTTCTTTATTTTTTCTTTATTTTTTTTATTTAATTTTTAATTTGATCATAGTGGCTTACATATTGTTGACAATAATATTTTAGGTACATATTTACATAAAACCAGGGGGGATTTCCATCACCAATTTGTCCTCCCTACACCTCCGTTTTTGTCCTACCTCCCATATCCTCTTCCCTCACCCCTAGGGCTGCCAGAATATGTTGTTCCCTCTGTATCTAGCCTAATACTTAGTAGTCTTGCACCTGTTTGGTCCTGGTGCCTCCCTTATTTCCCCCTCTAACTGGGGGGCAGGACTAGCTAGTTCAAGTTACGTGGATTTGTTTGAAGAAGGGAATAGTAGTAAACTGGGGTAAAGGTCTAATACGCAGAAAATAAGCGGAATTCTTCTAGAGGGTCTCATCCTCAGTTAGAGAGACGAAGGAGAAAAAGGTGAAACACTCCACCAGTACAAAAAGAAGTGTCAAATATCCAGTGAGGACTCCAACAATAACGCTAAGCACCACCACCACCACCACCACCACCACCACCACCACCACCACCACCACCACCACCACCACCACAACAACAAAAATAACAACAAAAAAAACCGCCAAGGTCTTGAGATAAGAAACATGGCAGAGCATATAATGAAAGAAAAGAAAAGGTAAAGAAAAGAAAAGAAAAGAAAAAAGTGTAAATGGGGGCAACAGCTTCAATAACCACACCAAAACAAAGAAATCAACCAAAATAGATAGTTAAATATAATAATAATGATAATAAATGAAGATAAAAAATAATATATATAAAAAATAAATAATATTTTGTGTTTTGTTCTTTCCCTCCTGCCCTGGCACAGTAAACATTTTCTCTTTTTTTTTGAGGGGCACACCCTGCCAGCTGAGATTACTTCTGTATCTATGTTCAGAAATTTTGCCTGGCACACTTGTGATGCCATATGTGATGCCAGAGATCTAGCCTGCATCACCCATGTACAAGGCACTTGCCCTACCTTCTGTGCTATCAAACCAGCTCCTAAATACTATTTTTATGTATTATTTAAATATTAAAAACACAAACTAAAAATGTAATATAAAATATGTGGCATTTACTTTTTACCATTAACCTATATAATTCACATCAAAATTCTAAAATATTTTGAGTAAATAATTTAATTAATATATAAACTACTTTTAATAAACACCAGCAAAGTTCTGATGAGTCTCCCTTGTATTAATTGGTTGATTAAATTATAACTTTTTGTTTTTTCCATTATCCATTGTAATAATGGGTATTTTTCTTTCTTGCAACATAGAAGGATTTTTTCTATATTTCTATAGGTGCCTGTGTGCCTGTTCAGATGATGTCCATTGCAGTTAAACTTTGGTAAAACCTGAGTAATTGTTTCTATTAATATTTAAAAATGTATTTATCTAGTATAATATCTAATGTTGATAACTATATTGTTTCAATTAGCATGTGAATGTCTCCATGTTAATTATTCCACAAATTTGGGGCCGGGCGGTGGCGCTAAAGGTAAGGTGCCTGCGCTAACCTTGGACGGACCGCGGTTCGATCCCCCGGTGTCCCATATGGTCCCCCAAGCCAGGAGCAACTTCTGAGCACATAGCCAGGAGTAACCCCTGAGCGTTACTGGGTGTGGCCCAAAAACCAAAAAAAAAAAAATTATTCCACAAATTTATTAAATTTATACACACTTTTGTATATGTTCATATATATGTGTGGAAAGAGAGAGAGAGTGTGTGAGAGAGAATAGGCTACTTATTCTGTTGCACTATTCAAAACCACATAAAATTTGAGTACTTCTGTGTCTTGCATATACAATGAACCATAACAACAGACTTGTAAGTTCAGATAATATTTGCCTGAATATTCGCCAAGAATTTCAACTTGTGAGAAAAATTCATAGAACTTGGAAGAAGTAGAATTTGCATTAAATTTTGAGTCTTTGATTTTATTTTAATTAGTACTTTTTTATATTATGCTATTGTTTTTCTTGTCATCCATCGATAACTGTATTCAATATACTTTAGAAAACTTATGTGCCAGGTTAGCATATTTATATTCATAAAACATCTCTATGACTTACTATTATTTCTAGACTTATTAGTATTTACTTCATATTCATTTATTTTACATTCCAATTACCTCATCCAGTATCTAGTAGCACTCGTCTTGTCAGTAGTGTTAACCCCCTTCTAACCTGCAATGTACTTTATTTAAAAAATGTTTTCTATATCTGTAATACATTAATCATCTGATATGTTATGGATTTTAGTATCTAAATTTACTTTTATTGTCATGCATATATATATATCTGTATACATATATATTTCTATGTTTGGGTGTGGTTCTTTTTAGTGTCTTACAACAGTACAATAATAATTAAACTATTAATTTGCCTTTAAGATTAATATGTCTAGAATGACATGACATAAAATAAACATGCAACCTGCAAAATCTATACATTTCCAGATATAAATTGTCTATTTTAAAACAGGACACGTTGGGGCCGGGTAGGTGGCGCTGGAGGTAAGGTGTCTGCCTTGCAAGCGCTAGCCAAGGAAGGACCGCGGTTCGATCCCCCGGCGTCCCATATGGTCCCCCCAAGCCAGGGGCGATTTCTGAGCACATAGCCAGGAGTAACCCCTGAGCATCAAACGGGTGTGGCCCAAAAAAAAAAAAAAAAAAAAAAACAGGACACGTTGCTATTTGGGTTATTTTGTATTTTGTTAATAAGTCCTTCATGCTTATGAGTTCATATGTATTTGTTGTTGCTCAGCCTAAAGGGACCTTATACAATTTAATGAATTCTTTATGTAAAAATACTCTTATGTAAAAAAATCTATGAAAAGTAAAAAAGATAAGAATGACTTTTTGAAATTACACCTGGAAGATATAAATATGATAAGGAGCTCAAAAGTCACATCAAACCAGCGACGCAGTCAAGAAAGCTAAAAAGTAATGGATCTAATCTTTTGCTACCAAAATAAGATCTCTGCAGAAAAATTAATAAGCAAATGCCTTCCGTTCATTATGATGGCATTTGGGAGTTTTAGAGTTCTATAGTCCATTAGTCATTTTAGTTAATGACTCTGTTTATCCTCTTAATCATGTGCAACGCATTGAGTTTCATTTAGTTCAAAGTGCCTTTTTTTTTAGAGGCCTGAAATGAAATTTGAGTTGTGGAAAATCTTAGCCATTTCAGAATGCAAAGCATCCTTAGTTCACATCTCTTAAGTCTATGATCTCTTAAGATAATTTGATGACTTCTAAATGCAGAAAATAAAATTTAGGAACTGGAGTGATAGTGAAATGGATAGGGTGCTTGCCTTGAATGCACCTAATAGCATTTTGATCTTCAAGCATTCCATGTGGTCCTTTGAGTACCACCAGGAGTAATTCCTGAATGTAAATGAAGCATGGCCAAGTGTATCCCATAAACTAAAACAAAAATTTCAGTTAAGAAACAAATAGGTATGGTTTCGATGTGTGATTATTTTCATATGTGTGATGTGATTGAAACTATATTATATTTGCTGAAATTTCAAGAATATAAAAACAGTAAATAATTGTTTAATAAAATATGCTCTATATAATATTTAAATAAAGATATATATTTAAATTTTAGAAAATAGAGCTCCTATAATTTAAGATTCAGTGATAAGTGAATGTACTATAATCAGATTGATCATTTTGTAGTTTAAAGGATATTCACTTTACTACAGTGGAAATAATAATTGTGTAAGATCAGGGAAATTTAATTGAGACTCAATATATTAAAATAATATTTATTGATATCAAGATCCATGAGGAAAAAATAACTTTATTTTTGTTCTCTACCAGTAACTGCTAGTGACTGAACAACTAAGTTTGTTATTACTATAGATTATAAAAATGATTAAATATCAATTGTTGAAAAATATTCTTAATGTTTTTTTACTTAGCAAATAGAATATCAGGTTTAAGAAATACTGAAATACTGCACTATATTTGTACTTTGCTTGTTTGTTTGATGTTTATTGGTTTTAGGTCACACCCGGTGAAGCTCAGGAATTACTCCTGGCTATGCACTCAGAAATCACTCCTGGCTTGGAGGACCATATGGGATGCCAGGGAGTCAAACCACAGCCCATCTTGAGTCAGCTACATCCAAGGCAAATGCCCTACCTCTTGCGCCACTGCTCTGGCCCCTCATTTTACATTTTTATATGTAGTCTTTTTTATTTTTATTCATATTTTATCTTTATATCTCTAGCTCTCATAGACCAATTTATATTTTATAGAATTATTCTTATATTAACATATAATTATTATATTAATAGCAGTATAATTAACATCACATAATTATTATATTAATATTATTTACATATGATTAATATATTAATTTATATATGTTCTACTATTAGGTAATAAAGCCACTCTTCAAATTTTATTTTAGTGTTTAATTATAAAATTTGCATTCCTTAGTCTAAAATTGATTGATTACACCTACTTAATTTATTTAAAATTCTTGATGTCTATTTTCTTTTTGTCATTGATAATCAAAGTGCAATTGATAATATGATGATTTTCTAATAAATATCCTCATTCATGTTTTTCGTGAATTCTGTGAGTTTTTCTTTTTCAGTAATAATAACGACATTGCTAAATCATAATATTCTCATATTCCAATTTTACTATGTGTAAAACTTTTCTTCTTGGGTTACTTGCTGACTACATATACACTAATAAGCAGATATTTTTATCTTAATACCTAAAAACTTGGTATTATCTAATAACCTGATCAAAGCCAATTGAACAAGGGAAAAATGGCATCTTACTGTGCTTTTCCGCTTAACAATGACTTTGAGCTTCTCTAAAAAGCCTTGTTATGTTTCTGGTTCTTTGATCTACCTTTCCTTTATTTCATTATATTTTAATTTAATAAATATTGCTTTATTAATAGTTCATAAGAATTCTTCTAGATTATATTTAAACCATATTTTCTATCTGTAAAGGATAGAATGCAAATTTGGGGGGGGGTGGATCTGGTTTTCCTTGCTGAGACTAACTCTTGTTTCTTAGGGAACCATATGGTAGTGCTAGGGACTAACCATATAGGTAGTGTTTGCAAGGTTAAAATCCTATATCTTTTGTTCCAGATGCAAATATTTTCATTTCTGTAGAGGATACAGCTATTGTCATTACTACTTAAGTGTTCCAATCAAATGAAAGCTGCTTTTGTAACACAAAAAACAAATTAAATACGAGTGTATTATAACAAAATCATTTAAAATGCAAATCACTACATTTATTTAAAAAATAAGACCATAATAAAAACTGAGGAAAGATCATTAGCGAGATTTGATCTTGAAATTATTACTTGTCGAAATTGAATGAAAAGTTACAAAATCACTGAGAGTTATGTCAGTAATTGTTATGGAAAAAATACCTGATATAAGAACACACTCTTTAAAATATAAAAGGAGATAATGAAGATGGTCTTGGGGGGAGGAATATCACACATAGAGGTAGTCAGAGATTATTTTTGACTATGTCAGAAGTTATCCTTTGGTGTACTCGGTGCAAGAGATTTGAACTAGGGTTAGACACATGCAATGCAAGATATATATATCTTCTTTCTCTTCAGTGTCAGGAAAAAGAAGATTCAATAGTGAAATAGTGAAGAACGTTACCCCAACCCACCATTCTTCTTGTGTAACTTTACTTGCTAGTAAGACCTGCCCATTTCTGGGCGGGGCTCTTTGGGAAGTACCAGTAGGATTACCTGAGGGGCAGGAAGAGGATTGGGAGGGAGGATTGAGAGAGATTCAGCAAGGGAGATGGAAGAAGATGCAGGAGGAGGAGGCATGGCCGAAACATGTTAAGATGACAGGGCACTGGAATAGGCTGCTTAAATGGTTAGCCTAGGTGGCTAGGGCTTTGAGTAAAGCTGATGTCTCCTGAAACCGGTCTGTGGACCATTTCCTTGTGGCTATCCTAAACCCTCAGGCCCTCCGGCTGAAGGGATTTGCAGACGTATGGCCTGGGCTGACAGAGAAAGGCCTCACCTCCATCAACCTCCATCACCATCCAGCCCTATACAGGGCTGTTATTCAACAAAGAACTCAATATTAAAATGTATAAAATTAAGTTTAGGAGAATGTCAATCCATGAAAAGCATGATGAAAAAAAGCTATCTATCAAATTGTATAACAAAAGATACATCAAAAATTTCTATTCAAAACATCAGAAAAATCAAGTTAAAATGAGAAGAGTATAATTTATATAATCAGCATGTGACAAATATCTACAACAAAAATTAAATAAGATTTTGAAATTTGATTTTCCTTCTATATAAAAGAAAAATATAATAAAATTGGAAATATTTATATTTGTGATTGAACATTATTAATATGCCTTATTTTCAGAAAGTAAATTGACAGGAATAAGATTGACAGTAAAAATTACTCTATTGAGGAAAATAATACTCCAATAATAAAATTATCTTTAAGAAATGTTAAATATAACTTAATTCTAGTAAGTTGAGCTTAGAAAAAGTTATTATTTAATAATAATATGTAAAATAGTCACTATGAAATGGTCAAAATGTTGCTGAAGTAATGCAAAATATTGGAGAATGTCTAACTTATTTTGACATCAATAAAATTTTAATTCCTATGGAAATATTTTACTGAGTCTTAGGGCTGGTGTTGATGCTTAATATGCACCTAGCTTACTAGGGTTCCAGGTTTGATCCCAGTACTGACTGATCCTCCACAAAGCCAGGGGTTTCTCCAAACGATAGTTGTTTGAAAATAAAATATATTTCTTAGAAAATAAAATATATTTTCTCCTATTTTTTGATTAGGAACACTGAGGATGTTTAGCTGTGATTAAATATGTATGACAATATGTATATACATATGTACGAATACATTTATAGACATATAACAATATATTTGCATATATACATATTCAACTTTATTTATGATATAATCATACAAGTAATGCAATATTATGAGAAATTTAAATATATAGTTAAATACATAGTTAAATAAAACTTAAAACCAGTGCCCTCCAATGTGATTTATTAAATATCAGTCCCAGAGTAGTTTTAGCTGTGCGGTCATTATCCTTTGAAATAAAATTTTTAGTTCAGTTACAAACTTCAGACATACCTTGTTAAGACAAACAAATTTCCAATTATAGCTATATAACAATATAAGTAGGTCAATATTGCAAAGTCACAAAACAGTAGGTTAGAAATGTCTGTCCTCGCAAAGACAAAAATGTTTTCTGGGAAATTTTCCAAGACTGAAGCAAGGTATTATGTATGAAAAATAAAGTTTTAATAAATGAAAGCAAATTCTGATTTAGCTATCTTTAATTGTAAGTCCCATGATTTATAAAAGCATTCCTTTCCTTCTTTTTTATTTCTTCCTCTCTACTTCTTCCCTCCCTCCCTCCCTCTTCTTTCCTTCCTTCCTTCCTTCCTTCCTTCCTTCCTTCCTTCCTTCCTTCCTTCCTTCCTTCCTTCCTTCCTTCCTTCCTCCCTTCCTCCCTCCCTTCCTCCCTCCCTCCCTCCCTCCCTCCCTCCCTCCCTCCCTCCCTCCCTCCCTCCCTTCCTCCCTTCCTTCCTTCCTTCCTTCCTTCCTTCCTTCCTTCCTTCCTTCCTTCCTTCCTTCCTTCCTTCCTTCCTTCCTTCCTTCCTTCCTTCCTTCCTTCCTCCCTCCCTCTTCATTTATCTCTTCTATTGCCTCTCTGTTTTCCTTTATTTTTTTTATATTTGGCTAGCTTAAATGTAGAAATATTACAAAAGTTCAAGATCATTATGAAGTAA
This sequence comes from Suncus etruscus, assembly GCF_024139225.1. Classification (NCBI taxonomy): domain Eukaryota; kingdom Metazoa; phylum Chordata; class Mammalia; order Eulipotyphla; family Soricidae; genus Suncus; species Suncus etruscus. Next base: position 82,525,443 of record NC_064855.1, read on the forward strand.
ATATTTTTAAATCTAAAAGATGTCCTGACAAGTACAAGAATAAATAAAAAGTAAAAGTTAATATCTATATAAATCTACATAATAGGTTTAAATCTATATAATAGGTCTGTATTATACATAAAGTTTACTCAATGCTGTTTGTTATGCATAGAGATCGAACTTATTCTGTCTTATGTTTAGACCCATTTGTGATATTATAAGTTCTTGAATGTTTAATTATAACTTATTAAATCTCTATGGAAATAGGGATAGTTAAAATTTTAAACTTCCATAGACGGGAATATTATGTTAACTATTTGTAAAATAATACTTGATTAAAATTTTACTTTTTAAGTTATGTATACAATAAAATATTGCTTTAATGATTTTCATCAGAATTTTTATCAGACTATACAAGTTTTTAAAATAATACATTTAGAAAACATTTTGAAATAAATATATAATTACTTTATGTAAATTTACAATTTAATGCATTGTCCTATAACAAAATATCAATGAAAAGCATAAATAATTACAAAAATATGTACATATTAAAAACATACAATAATTCTTATTATAAAAGTTCCCATTATGATCATGTGCAAATTATTTTACAATTCTATATGTAGTCTACTAACGTACTAAATATTTTTGTGTATCTCACACACAAATTTAATGTTTTCAGTTTTGTTTATTCTGATACCTTGAAATTAATTCTATAGTTCTTTTTTTTATGTACTGGGCATATAGTCCTGGGTCATAATATTCAGAAAAAGTCCAACTTCCTTCTGAAATTCTTAATATTTTTGAACAGTAGATATTTCATCTTAGTTTGAACTCTGAACTTTATGGTCAGTTATGACTAGTAAATTTAAATTGTAAATTTTAACTTTATATACCTGTTTAATAAATAAAATAAAGTGGTTGTTCTTGTTCCATATTTAAATTACACACATAAAATTTTTATAAATATATAATATTTATAATTTTATGTATCCAGGATTTCAAAATTTTATTGAAATTATTTGCTAATTTGTTAAGTAATTATGCAAATGAGTTTGTATATTTTTATAATTATATCAGATTTTATATAAGAATCAATTTAGTTTTTATAAATTTAATTCTGTGAGATGTTAAAGACTTAATAGTTAAAAAAATAACAGTAGATGACAAAATTAATTTGATAAATATAAATAATATAATGTGTAAATAATAAATATAAACAATAAATTTAAATATATTTAATAAATTTAATTTTTGATTTGATAAAGGTGTTATAAAATAATAATAAATGGACAAAAAGTAAAAAAAATAAGGCCTTGAATATTCAAGTAAAATTATAACATTTATAGGTTAAATGCTTGTCATTTAATTTAGTTTTATTAATTTGTATTGCTGTGCATAACGATGTTCAGGGCAATGAATAAAGCACTACTGTAATAAACTTTTTTTTTTGGTTTATTGTTATGCCCATTAGTGCTCAGGGGTTTCTCCTGATCTTTGCAGATTCAGGGGACAATATAAGATGTAGGGGATCAAAATCAGGTTGAATGCATGCAAGGAAAATGCCCTACCCACTGTGCAATTGCCCTGGCCCCTAATAAGTATTTTCTAATATAGTCTCTCTATGTTTTTCTTTAAAGAATTACTGTTTTGATTAATTGTTATATGGATTTTTATAGTACCATATGTTTCATGAACTAAAATAATACAAATAATATAAAATATAAAATAATACATTTCCAGATATCCTTAAAATTAGTTAGAATTTTTTAACTAACCAAACTAATATACTTCAAGCTATTTGAGAAATGACATTGATTTATTATTTATAAAGCATGTTTTTTAACCTAAATTTCTATTTAGGAAGTACTTATTTGTTGTTGTTGTTTTTGTGTGTCTGTGAGGTAGTACTTATTTAAATATATAAAGCTTTACGATTTAAGTAGCATAAATAAAAAGTCAATCTCAGTTATAATAGAGAATTTGTATTCTCATGAAAGCATTTGGCCTCTGTGTGCAATTATAGTCATTTTATTAATTCTCAAATTATAAAACAGTAAATATCTAAATGTAACTTCTTTACATCTTAAATCTTGCACATGAGTAGTTACCTCAAAGTCATTGTTTATCCTTAGGACATTATTCCACATTGCCTTACAATCAAAAGTTCTCTATGTATTTATTCCTCATAAATAAATATGCTGCTTATTGTTTTGTCTACAAGGCAGCATAGTATTTAAATCTCCAACCTCAAGGGCAATAAGTGGCTCAAAAGATTTGTGTTCTGCTCTATAAAATCCCAATGCTTTGTCCTTTTGTTGATATGAATTTTGTTGAATAAAAGTTATTGACTATTTCTAACGTCTAGTTCTCTTGTATTCTTAAAAATTAAATATAATAATTACTGCTATTTTCCAAAATATCAACTAGGCTGTTTAATAATAACTCTTGATATTATTTACTTATTTTTAATATTGACTAGAAGAATAGTTTTTACATCACTGTTGTAATCTTTTCTATATGATATAACCATTTAAAACAAGTATGTCTACACAAGCACGTACACTATTGTAACTAAATGTTGAAATTTAATGAGCTAAAATATTTTTTGCAATTTATCACTTTTTGAAAGTTATTTGTTTCATGCCTACCTTGTTATATACTATAATTGATTATATAAAATTGGTAGCAAACATAATTTTTATAGCCATTTTATAGAACAAACAAAAACCCACATCTCAAATCACACTCAGAATCTCATAAATTATAAATATAATTTCCCATGATAAGATAGCAAACATTTACTTAGATTAAAATTAAAATATAAAGTTGATAATTTTAAGAAGAGAAAATTATTCTGAATTCAATTGAGTCCTAAATATGTTAAAAAGCAAACATATAAGTATTTTCAACAGATAGAACAGCAGAGAGTCATATAAAGATAGAAATAAAAAAATCTTGAGATAAAAAAAGCAAGAAAGGCCAATGTCCACTAGACTTAAAAAGATTAAGTTTTCCTTCAGATAGACTTCAATAGTATTGCTGACATCTTGAATTCAGAACTCTAGTCTCATATGTTATTAGAAGCTGCGTTCTTATTCTTCAAAATCACTAGGATTGTGGTATTTTATTATATCATTTTTAAGAAGCAAATAATCAAAGTGAAAATGCATAATTTTTCATTTGAAACTCAAAATTCAATTTAGTTCTGAAGACCATGTAAAACTTTTGTTTGCAATAAATAAGATTATCGTAGTACATCTATTTTTATATATTTTTATATATTTTTTCTCATTCATGGTGTAATTTTTTTGTTTGTTTGTTTAGTTTTTGTTTTGGTGGCACACAGTGACGCTCAGGGGTTACTCCTGACTTTGCTCTCAGAAATCGCTACTGGCTTGGGGGACCATATGGGAAGCCTCGAATCACAGTTCATTCTAGGTCAGCTGTGAGGCAAACTCCCTACCGCTGCTGCACCAGTGCTCCGGCCCCATCATGGTATAATTTTTGAGTGTTTCTTTAAAACTGAAAAATTTGGGAATAATTTTAAAATAAAATTTAAAATAATTTTAAAATAAATTATTACCAATTATTTTTATAAATCTCAATCCTCAAAATAAAAAAGCAAAGTAGATGTGACATAAGATGTTTGTGGAAGATATTGCACTTCAATGGTGGAATGTGATAACATTATACATTATAAACATATACACCAGGGTTTTTGTTTGTTTGTTTGTTTTTGTTTGTTTTTTGTTTTTTAGCCCCTGGCTCTACACTCAGAGGTTAATCCTGGCTCTACACTGAGAAATTGCTCCTGGCATGCTCTGGGGACCATATGGGATGCCAGTTTTTCTTGTTGCCTAAACTGTGAAATTTTTTTAAAAAGCATAAATCTTCATATATATGATCATCAGGAAAAAAAGTCAAATAATCTGCAAAGTTTGCAAATTTTTACTACTGACTCTAATATAGCTCTCAAGGAATGCAGTAGAATCAAAAGGCACCAAATGCTTATGTATGACATGGCACTAACCACTCTAAGTGTTCTTTCCTCTTGTCATAAATTCAAGTCACATATTAGGGACCTCTACAACAGCCATAATCCCATTTTGTAAATAAATATCTATATGCCCTCTGGCACATACCAATGGTAGATAAAAGAGAGATGGTTCATTAAATTCAAGTCTTCCCTTTGTGTTTTCATTCTCAATGAGAAAAATATTAAAACTGCTACTACTAAAAATGAATTAGCTACATTCTCATTTTTATCAGCATTATATCTTAATTTTAATGTTAACGTGTAACATTGCTAATTTCAAGATATCTTTGCTGGCTTTCCTTTTTTTTCTTTTTTTTTGGGGGGGGGTGTTTGGGCCACACCCGTTTGATCTTCAGGGGTTACTCCTGGCTATGCGCTCAGAAGTCACTCCTGGCTTTGGGGGGACCATACGGGACGCCAGAGATCGTGGTCTGTCCTACGCTAGCACTTGCAAGGCAGACACCTTACCTCTAGTGCCACTTTCCCGGCCCCAGGCATTCTAAACCACATTATATAATTCCTCTTTGTTTATTAATAGTTATCATGTGTTAGGTATTTTGTGTAAACTGAATTAAAAAAGCAGATACCCTCAAGCATTTATTAAGTTGGAGGGATAATCACATGCTTTGTTAGAAATATAATAAATAGATATGTTATTGGAGAACAATTATTAGATTCATAAGAGAATGTTTAAACCCTACACTATATATATATATATGTATATATATATTCAAATGGATTAATAGCTAGATTGCCTTGCACTAATATATATTCTGAAACTAGAACCTGATAGATGGAATGTAGATCACTCAATTAACAATAAGTAATATAATTTAGAAATTCTAAGTAAAAGATTGACATTTTAAACTTTGATATTATAACAATTGAAAAATATATCGATGAAATACTTGATTACTGTGCAAGCAACTACATGGTAATTGTATATTAATAATTACTTGATAATAGAATTCATTATAAAAATGTTTGGTATATGATAAAGGAAAGTGAGAATAAACAGAATAAAATATATTGATACATATCAAGTGAGTTTCTGAACACAGCATAAATTATGTAAATAACATTTAAAATGACTTAAAAATAAGAATGATAGAGTTATTAGTGGTGAATGAAAAATTGCAAAGTCCTACTATAACTTTATAGACTTTAAAATTTCCTCAAACATAAGGAAATTTCAGTATGATCTTAACTGGGATTAAATTAGCTGAAGTACATTGCAAACATAAAATTCTTAGTATGAAATATTATTGAACATCTTAAAATCCATGTGTTTTAATATTTATTGAATGAACTTTATTTTTTATGGGGGGAGGGGTGGGCAGGTTACTCCTGTCTCTGCACTCAGAAATCGCTCCTGGCAGGGACCAGACGGGATGCTAGGATCAAACATGGGTTTGTTCTGGGTCAGCAGCATACAAGACAAATGCCCTACTGCTGTGCTATATAGCTCCAATTCTCTGAACTTGATTTTTTTAATTTAAGTAATAGAATTTCCAAGGTAAATTTGATATTCTAGCCATAAATAAATCATTGTTTTTATTTTTAAAGTATCCAAAAATAATAATACATTTTTAGGAATTAAGTGCAAAGCACTAAAAACTTTTGAAAATGAATCATAATTATGCTTATTTATAAATATAAAAATAAGTTTAATTGAAAATAACTTAGTAGTAAAGTATGGCTATGTGAATATCTATTTTGCTGCCATAGGATTTTATATGTTAATTTGAATCCCCAAAACTCACTTCTATATTCTCTTTGATATAATAATGTTAAAATATATATTGATATGTACAGTGTATTTTTAATAATATATTTATTTAAGCACCATGATTACAAATATGTTTGTAGTTAGATTTCAGTTATAAAAAAGAACAACCCCTTTAACCAGTGCAACCTTCCTACCACCAATGAGCACCTCCTCTCCCACCCCCTGCCTGTATTTGAGACAAGCATAACTCACTTCTACATTCTTTTTGATTTAGTAAAGGTAAAATATATATTGAAATATAAAATATCGTTAAAACAAAGAAAATGGTGACCATTAAATTATATTTATTTCATTCAAACAATTATTTTCTAATTTTTATAATTTTCACAAATAGATAAAAATAGTTGTATATATTTTCCTGTCATATTTCAAAAGAAAAATTTTTATTTATTAGTGATATATTTTATGGTTTTGTACATTTCAGGCATAACACTACTAAAACACAATTGCAGTTACTTACTAGATAAAATATACTTTAATATGCAAAACACAGATATGCTTTTTAATATCATTAATATGTAAATTTAACAAACTTGTTGCAATTGTAATATAGATTAAACTTGTTAAAATTAACAAAATGAAAAATTCTATTTGAACAATAACTATAACAAAATATAAAGGAATAATGACTCACAATAGTAAAGTAAATTTTCTTACTACTATTTTAAGTGAATATCACCAGAAAGATATTCAGAAGGTCAATGAAATATGAGTGCATTAGATTATTTTGGCACAGGGATTCTTAAGAAAAAAATGACAATATGGAGGACTCTTTTCATTTTAAATAATGCTCCATATTCCTTCAATTGGGAAACTCTCTTCCGTAGTTTACTCTCAGACTCAATTGTCATTATACAGCAAATGGAGAGAAGGGAATTTTGAGAGAGCCAGAACCTGCACTATTTAGAGCTTTATAGAGTAAAGTCAACATCTCTGAACTGCAATTTTAAGCAAATGGGTAGACAGTGCAGGCTGTGGAAAATTGGTATTATGTACTCCCTGTGGCTTGTACCACTTAGTTGCTGAGCCGCAGAATTCAGTCTATGTAGAAATTTCTGTATAGTACATAAGGTTTGGGCTAAAAGAAATAAACTGATATTCATTCAAGGATACTTTCAATACAAATTTTCAATAAAGTAGATGAGAGAAATGTATAATCTTAGGGGAAAACATTGCAATTTAAATCAGAAAACTGAAAATAGAGAAAATTAGAGAATGTTATTAACTTCTTTTTTACTATGTGAATTTTAAAGTTGTGGATGTTAAATAAATTGCAACATTTATAATTTTCTCCCTGAGAAAGAAAATCATTGTTTCTTAATTGTGAACTATATGACTTATGGGATATCAACAAGCAACTCTCTGTGTGCTTGCTTCAGCAGCACATATACTAAAATTGGAACGATACAGAGAAGATTAGCATGGCCCCTGCGCAAGGATGACACGCAAATTCGTGAAGCTTTTCATATTTTTTTGCTTTAATAAAAATTCCTTAAACAGTGAAAAAAAAAAAAAGAAACTCTCTGTGAATGAGCTCTGATTTTTATGAAATAACTCATTCCAGGCTTCTTTTGGTACGGAGATATTTTATTACTGAACAGGTCATTTTGCCTTTTATAGTAAATTGTATACACAACTATGCAAATAAAAATTGATAAATTGGTAGCTCTGGTTTATTATTACCTTGTCATTCCACCTTCATATTATCTACATTTTCTAAAATTTCTAAATTCACAAAATACTTTCTCCAAACCAATAAAATATGAAAAAGTCACTTTCACCCACATAGGGTTTTATATAATCATTTATTTAAAAATAAACTGAGACATACCAAAAGAATTTGGCTTTAATAAACAATTAAGGTTGTATGAGTAGTTAAAACTGAATATAATGATATAAGTTAAATTTAATAATAAAACACAATAAAGGGATGCTTCAGGATGTAGATCAAGGACACAATAATTTAGATAAAATGATATAATATATTTCCAAAAGATATTGAACTTGGAGTTATTCCCATAGTTTCTGAAGCCCATTTCTTTTTTTTTTTCCTGTGTGTGTCTTTTGGGAGTGGGGGTTGGGCCACATCCGGTGATGCTCAGGGGTTACTCCTGGCTATGCGTTCAGAAGTTGCTCCTGGCTTGAGGGACCATATGGGACGCCGGGGGATCTAACCAGGGTCCGTCCTAGGTTAGCGCTTGCAAGGCAGACACCTTACCTCTAGCGCCACTGCGCTGGCCCCTGAAGCCCATTTCTATGCTTTCACTAAGACCACAACTTACTGTGCCTCTGAAAAAGAAGTCTATCAAACACATAGTATTCTCAGTGAGCACTCTGACTCCACCAATATGTCAGAAGTCACCACCATAATTATCAAAGTGGCAGGCACTAATTCAGACAAACTGTAAATTCCTTTCCTTAATAGAACTTTCCCAGAGATCTTGCTAGCTATGTAGGTGTCACAAAAAAAAAAAAAAAAAAAAAAAAAAGACAAATCATCAGACTACAGAAAGAGCCAATGCAGATCCCTATGATGGGGAGAGAGAAAATATTGTAATCCTGAGGATTCAATCAGTAATATCTATATAATATCTTTGAAAATAAGTCAAAGCAGAAATGCTTAGAATGTTTAATAAACTTGAAAAACTAGAACTGGCCACCAATAAAGCATACGAGAATGTTAGAGCAGAAATGTGAAAGCTACAAACAGAACTGATAGAACTGAAAAGCTTTATCAGGGGAAAAAATATCACTGGAAATCTCATCAACAGCTGCTGAGGACAGAATCAGTGAGCTGCAAGATGAGGTGAAAAAACCTTCCAGATAACAACAGAAGATAGAAAAAATTCAAATTAGTCTAACAGTTTACAATAGAAATTTTAAATTATTTCAAGGGGAATAACATAAGAATCATTGGGTACCCAGATGGTTTAGAAACGCAATGCTACAGAAGAAGCAACTAACAAAAACATTATTTCCAAGTGCGCATGCACCCACAATAGTAAAGCCCTCCCACCCGCAAAAAAAAAAAAAAGACCTAAATCTTAAACCAGATTTACCAAAAAAAATAGAAAAAATTGATGTATATACTTTAAAAAAATCTCTCAATAAAATAAATTTGTTACCAAGAATAATTATGAGTCAAATTATCATTTATATTAAAAGAAAAAATATACTATTTCAAGGATGAACAATAGCTCAAATAGGAATAATTACAGAAACATGCTACTGAAAGATAGCACAAAACTTAAAGTCAATAGGCTAGAAAATAACATATAAATTATTGAATACTATAATTTCCCAAGGCTTAACTAAGATATAGAATACCTGATCAGACCTATCACTTATAAAGAAATATAAATGGTAAATAAAAGTCTGCCAAAAATAAAACTTAGTCCTGGATTTATTGAGATGTTTAGCCTTTAAAAAGACCTAATGCAAAATATCCTGAACAGTTTTACTGAAGAAAACATCACATTGATACAAAAATAAGGAAGTGATACCACCAGAAAAAAAAAAGAAATTACTACAGGCTGATATTCCTGACACAATGGACAAAATTCTACAGTTTAAAAATAGTTTAAAAGTCCTAAGTCTCTACAAAGCCTTCTAGAAAAAATAGATTTCTAAAATAAGGTTGCAGGCTACAGCCGTAATATACAAAAATTCATGACATTAATATATAAAAGTCCTTAACTTTCCAATAAGAGAATAAAGAAAAATACATATTTTATAAAGCAAACTCATTCAAAATAATACCTAAGAAAATAAAGTACCTTGGAATCAGTTTACGTAAAGAGGGTAAGACATAGGCAAAGAAATCTGCAAAACACTACTTCAAGAAATAAAAGGGACAAAGGAAATAGAAATAGCCCCTGTTCATGGTTTGAGAGTTCAACATATTGAAATGGCAATAATGCAATAGCACTTTAGAGATTTATTTAGTCACTATAAGTATGCACATGGTACTTCAAAGAAATAAATGAAACACTCCTGAAATTTATATGGAAAAAACTCCTCTTGCCCTAATTATCTAAACCAATCCTTAGAACAAAGAAAGAAGCATAACATTCTCTGACATCAAATTGTACTACAGATCAATAAAATAGTGTGGAATAATATTCTAAGACAAACCCTATACTATAGGATTAATTGATCTTCAATAAAGGAACAACTATTATGAGATAGAGTAAAAAAAATCTCTTCAAAATAAAAACTGGTCAGCTTCAACCAAAAACTATAAACTTAGAATTCTTTTTAATTCTGTGCACAAAAGTCAAATAAAGATAAATTGTAGAACTTAATATCATACTTGGATTCATAAAAGTACATAGAAGAAAATGTAAGTAGAGCTTTGCATGATATTGAAGTTAAAGGCAACTTCAGTGATGATGAACCATTAACCAAAGAAGCAACAGTAAAACGAAACAAAAGACGATATATTAAATCCTGAAAGGAAATAATATCCATAACACGAAGAAATTATTTACTCACCCACCATCTTATAAGAGGTTAACACCAAAGGTATATAATGCACTGGTTCAAATTTTCAAAAGAAAAAATAATCTAACACATAAA